>NW_003101677.1:3112990-3132392 GCF_000003855.2 Blastomyces gilchristii SLH14081 | reverse complement strand
AATTAATTAGGTGGCCGCTAGGGCCTCTTTACATTCATAAGTGTGTTCAGAAAGCAGCTGCATTATTATTCAGTGATTGTATATTCTTCCAAATCACATTCTTCTTCATCAGATTCAGTCATGCTCATGTGACTGTGATGTAAGTTCTAGCCTCATGCAGATTAGCGCGCCGCTAGTGTTCATGATTATACAGTCTATCTCTGATTCAGCTAGCATCTCTCATACACTCTCACAAAGAAACTTTCACTATATTACATCACTTATTCACTAACTTTTTTCATTCTCTAATTAACTTCTTCATCATCATTATTATTGAATATTATCATCTAATTCAAGCTTTCTGTTTCTCTTCTAGTCAACATCTTCTATCTGTTCATCTATCACATTGTACACATTTCTAATGATAACTTCTTATTCTCACAACAAGCATCATTATAGTGCTCATATCAGACAGTTTATTAGCAGTAAGTGTGATGTATTATGAAACATGATCAGAACTTGTTTATCTTCTAACAATTATTAGAATATATTATCATGAATATTACATCTTCTTCATCTTCTTATACACTCTTAATCATTTTTCTTCTCAGCAGGCTTCTGATCATGTCTTCTAGCATGATTTTATATAAATGCAGATGCTGATATATTTGTTTTTATTTATATAGAATCTTCACATATTGACAGATCTGCATCTGCTGATGATAGTGAACTCAATGTTAAATCATTGATCAAGAACTTGAAGAATGTGATAATGAAGAAATTGTCTGTGCTATATATAACTGAGTCTTCTATGTCTTCTTCTATCTCTTCTATCACTGTTTCTTCCTCTGCTGCTCTCTCTCAATCTTCTACTCTTATCTCTGTTTCTGATTCTCCCGCTCTCACTACCTCTGTTCTCATAACTCTCACTTCTACTACTTCTGCTTTCTCTGCTTCTACTGTCTCTGCTTTCATTATCAGCTCTTCTCATTTCAGGAAGATATTGTATAGACTTAATGAATCACATTTTTCAGTGTGTATACTCTCACTCTTCTTACTAACTTCTAAAACAATTTATTATATAAAGACTCTATATGATACAACTATCTGAAACTCAGTCATAAATACTAATTATTATATTTATTTTAAATATTCATGATAAAATAATCATTTATTCATATCAGAGAATCTTCTTCTCTCTCAATAGTATTAAGATTATAAGTCTTTTTCTTTTTCATCTTTTCTTTCTGACACTGATTTTTCTGTTCTTAGAGAAAATTATTATGAGTTTTATTATACATGAAGTAATGATACTTACAGATACTAAGAAACTTTTCATAACTATTAAATTCAATATTACAGGTATATCTGCTCTGATGAATTTCTTTGAAATAATAGATTCATATCAGTGTATTCTCTGATATCTGTTATCTGACTTTATGATGCAGGTAAAAGATATCTGTGTTGTCAGAAATAGAAACACAGATATCATACTCTTTTACACTCATAGATATGAGGCTCATATATCTTGTCTGAGATGTTATTATGAGAATGAGCTGTTCACATACTGCATTCTGCTTTCTGTATTTCTCTGTGTCTCTCTATCTCTTTCTGAGGAGTCTTGTATATGTTGTAATTATGCATATAATTCTAAGATCAGCAGATGTTCATTCAGTAATTATTATTCTTATTTTTATGATTTTATACACTAATAATAGTCTTAGTTGCTTCAGTATCAAAGACTATTTTAATCAAAGATAATAACATTACTGAGACTACTCTCTCTTACTCTTAAACTTCTCTTAGTGCTTTCTCTTTCTTCTCTGCAGAAAAGATTGTGTATACACTGAGTTATAAGTATTCAGCTCTGAGTGACTTCTACTGTTATTCATCTAGTTCTATGTCTTCTTCTTCTTTCATTTCTTTCATCTTCATTCTCTCTACTCTGACTTCTGATTCTGCAGATTCTATACTCTTCTTCAATTTTTCTACACATATATGTACACATTTCTATATTAGCATTCCAGTCAATCTTGTGATAAATGATATTAATGTCATACACAGAGTGATAGAGAGATCAGAGACATATGTGATATTATTGCAAGAGTAGCTTACAGCTCTTAAATTTCTTGTAAATCTCAAGTTTTGAGATTTTCTTTGTTTTTAATGTTTTTCAGATGATATGATATTGAAAATAGATTAAACATGTAATATATGAAAATGAATAAGATATGTATAATAATATTTATCTTTTTACAGCTGACTCTTACAGTTGATAATCAATTCATGATCTCTTTTCTTTTCTTACACTTTTTCTTTATCTGCTAGTCACTACTCTTATATAATCTCTATATAATACAGTATTCAGTGACTAGATTCAGCAGCTTTTATCTTTTATAATTCTGTCTTATGCATTATACTGTCTCTCTTCACTTACTCAGATTACTACAGTAAACAGCTCATTAAAACTAATCTCACTCAATCTCTGAGTATTTCCAGAAGTTGATATGACTTAATCTCATGCATTTACAGATATTTCAGATGCTTCATCCTCTGTTGTCTTCATGATTGAACTGATGTAAATAGTCAAATTCAACTCTGACTTTCTTTTTATTCTGTAATCTGACTCATGTGTAAGTCTGCTGCTCTGAGATCACTCTTTACTATATTACACTCACTGTCTGCAGTGTATTATTATACAATCAGCTACAGTCTTATCACTTATTAAAGTGTGATATTTATCTGATTTCTTCATTTCTTCTCATTCTTTTCTTATAATTATGAAAAGATCAGAATAAGTGAGATTATCTGATTTGTAAGTATCTATGATTTCTCTTACTTTGTAACACTTTTTAATTATAAGTTTCTTCTTTTTTAACACTGATGATAGTGCTGTGAATAATTATAATCTACTCAGGTCTTGCATCTTTGCTTTCATGAGATATGAATCATTTATTAAGTTATATAAGACTTGTTTCTCTGGTTCTTTCAATGCATATGTTCTCAGAGAATGTGATTCAAGTATTTTATATAACTCAAACCATCTAGATTGAAACTTCTCAGAACTCTCATTGTGTATAAGAACTTATATTCTTATCTTGAGACTCAATTTCTTAACTAGTGAGTCTCATATTCTTTTCAATTGAATTACTTGGTTCAGGAGTAACTTATTAGCTTTTGTATGTATATGACTGATCTCTTTCAATCTTGATTCTGTGTCTGTGACTGTTGTGTTCACAACTGTTATTTCTGCTGCATCTGTAACTGCTGTTCTCTTCTCTATCTTTTTTGAAGCATTCTTCAGAATGCGCGGATGCAATTCATACAACAGATAGAATAATGAACACTTGAAGACTGCATGCTGTTGAATCTGCATGACTAATAGCATCTGTCTGAGATATTCATCTCATAGTCTCATAGGCTTGATCACTAGATATTTTGTTAGTATATTACTTAAGATTTTATTCAAGCATTTCACTTTTCTATTCATCTGTAAGTGATATGACATTGTTCTACAATGTCTTGTCTGTAACTGACTCATGAAATGTCTTATCACTTCTTCTACAAGATTCACATCATTATCAGTTAGAATCTCACACAGTATTTCATAGTTGATATAGATCTTATCATATAGAAACTTTGTCATCATCTTCTCTATTGTCTCTGAAACTGCTATCACAACTGATCAGTCAGTAGTATAGTCAATAGCAGTGATTATTCAACAATTTTCAATTGATATTCACAGTAATATATCTATGAGATTCATCTCTCATCATTTAAACATTTGTATTATACATTTCATCTGATGTTATACTTTCTCACATTCTAATTTCTTTCTTAGATTCTTTTCACAACCTGGTAATTCAGGCACTTTATGAGTATATATCTGAATGTTCTCAGTCATGCTTGATCAGTACACTCTTGATTCAAGTACACTCATGAGTTCAGAGTTTTGTAAGTGACTGAATTCCTTGTGTATATAAGCTATCAAGTTATGTCTAAATAAATGTTCTAGATAGAGAGCTTCTATGTATTCTAGATTACAGTAAAGCATAACATTGTTTTTTAATTTTCTTAGCTTAAACTTCAGAAGCATCTCTTCTATCACTTTCACAAGATACTTGTCATTTGACATCTTATTATTCTTCAAGTGAGAGATCATTCTGTTCACTTATTCTGATTTCTTATACTCTCTCAGCATATTTAATATAAACTTCTCTTGTATCTGATTCACAGAACTCTTACTTATGAAATCAGATCTATAACTGATTACATCAGATATTACAGTATTCAATTTCTTTCAGTATTTAATATGAAGATTATACACTTGAAACTCTGAGATTCAATATACTAAGTATTTGAAAGGTTTTATTGTTAATTATAGATAGATAAGACTTTCATAATCTGTAATTATTATTATTATATACTCATTGTTAATATATCTATCTCATAATATCAGTGTGTGCTTAATCACTAGTAATTTCTTTTCATACACTGAGTAATTAAGCTTAGCATCTAATAGTTGTCTATCATTGTACATCACTGAGTGCAGCTTGTCATTCTTACTTATCTGTAGAAGAGTGTCTCTGATAGCTCATTTAAATATGTCTGTCTTAATAGAGAAAGATTTATCACAATCTGATTGAATAAGCACTGAGAATGTTATTATACATTCTCTCAGTGTGAGAAAAGCCTCTTCACATGTGATATTTCAGATAATTGACTGAAACTTCTTCTTTCACAGATTAGTATTCATTTCTCTTAAGAGATCTGAGAGTGATATAGCTATTCATGTGAAATTCTTGATAAATCTGTGATAATATGAGATTAACTCAAGGAACTATCATACATAATGTATATTTCTCAGCCACAGTTAATTTACTATAACATTCAATTTCTTCAGAATGAGATGTATACAGATATCACTTACTACATGTTCTATGAACTTTAACTCTTTCATTTCAAACACATACTTTATTAATTTGGCATAGAGCTTATACTCTGCCAGAGTTATAAGCACTTTATCAAGATACTTCAGATGTTCATTATATGAGTTTGAGAAGACTAGAATATCATTCAGATATACAAGATATGAGATTTCATTCTGTTTATAAAGAATCATATTCATCATTATTTAAAAGATAACAGGTGCATTTGTCAGACTGAATAGTATTATCAGAAATTCAAACTTCTCTCATTATATATTAAATGTGATTTGTGATACTGACAGTTTATCTATACAGATCTGTTAATATTCTGAGAGAAGATCAATCTTTAATAGATATCAGGTATTTTCAACTGTATTCAACTGTTGTTAAATCTGTGATAATGAGTATCTGTTCTTGATTATATGCTTATTGAGTGCTTGATAATTAATACACATTTATCACTTCTCATCTGTCTTTTTCATGAATAGAACTGAAAAGTCTCACACACTTGATAAGAATTATATAAGACTACATTCTAGATGATCTGTGATCTGACACTTCTGTTCTTTAAGATGCATTTACAACAGAGGATACACATTTTGATTAACTGATTTCACATCCCCTGTGTCAATCTCATGTACAAATCCTCATTTCAGCAGTAATTTCAGTGAAAGATCTATTCAGAAGATCTTCTCATACTTCTTCAGAAGCTTCTTTATACACTTATTCTTCTGCATATTCTTTATCTTAGTTTTCTCTACTTTCAAGTCCTGTATGACATACAGAATGCTTTTAGATAAGGTCTTACAAATTATTCTCTTTACTTATTAATGTATAAGCAGATTTAATTCTTCTATATCAGAGATGTGAAATATTCTTCTCATATCAGTTGATAGAATTGTATGAACTGTTTCCTTCTTATCAGTCAACTGTATATAATATATACGTCATTGAATCTGCAGATTGAATCTTTGAAATCAATCAAGTCTGAGAATAAGATTATATTTCACATTCTGCAGCTCTCATGCTCAAATATAGCAAGATCATTCTTCAAAGTGTAAGAGAACTCTTACTCTTGCAGATGATATCAAATATCAGTTATCAGATAATCTTATACATCAGGAATTCTTCACTCAGCAGACCTTTTTCAGTCTTCAGATTATATAATTATCACTATATTATATAAACACTTCTGTGTCTGCTAATACTTTTACAGTCATCTCTTAATTCTTACTCAAGTGCTCTTTATACATTAATATTTCAGGTCTCAAGGTATTGAGATGAGTGTTCACTTCATTCTCACTCACATCTCAGTCAGAAGCCTGCTTTCTCTTGATATTTATAGAATTCAGAGAGTCATCTAACACAGATATCTCTTTCATCTTAAAGGCTTTTCATAGAATATCAGTAAGTGTCTTTAAGTTTACTGATTTTGCTAGTTTTTTAACTTTCTTGTTTTGCTTAACTGTGTATACTGTGTGTAATTTTTTATATCATGATTTTGATATCTATAGTTGAAGCAAGCTTGATACTCATAATACTAAGATTTTGACTTTGAGAATTTCTTTTTCAGAGAATTCAGTGTTTTAGCAATAGTATTCAAATCTAGATTCATTGTATTCAGATGTATAACTTATGTTATAGAAGTCTGATTACTTATTCTCTGCTGAGATATACTTGATTATAGTATTTTCTCTTACAATTGACTCACTTGTTTCTGTACAATGAGAATATTGTATACTTCTTTCATTATATCTAATTGTAAGATTAAGCATTTTCATTCTGCTCTTAACTCAGATATAAGATTATAAATAAAGATATATAAATAGAAAGATATTGAAAGCTCTTTATTTAACACAAGATAGTATAAACTGAAGTGTGTGAAGTATAATATAAGATTACTCACTTATCTACACTCAGTGAAGTGTTTATAACACTTATCTTATATATTCACTTTCTCAAAGTTATGCAAGATTCATTTGAAAAACTGATTTCATGTTTATAAAAATGAATATTATTCTGAGTCTGTGAGATTCATCTTTTCATCAGTTATTCATAATAACTTCACTTTTCTATATAGACATATGACAGATCTTAAGTCTTGTTGAAATTTCATTAACTGTCTGTCTGTGAGTTCATATTTAATCTGATAATATAATCACATCTGACTTAGTCAGCTGATTGCAGCATTATTTTTTAAAATATCATTGAAGCTTAATGACTTCAGCAGATCTCTCAGCTTGATATATTTTATGCTTGAATTCTCATTCTACACAGCAGTCTCAGATGATATGTACACTTCTGATGAGATTGTAAACAATTGTAATAGAATCTTCAGATTCAGTGTGATTATCTATCTGTGTAAACATTCAATCTCTCACTGCAGATCTATAACCTGGTTTTCTCTATTCTTATTAATAATGATGATTGTGTCAGTGCAGCTCTTCATAGTGAATACTTAATTCACAGTGAATATCAATTGTTACTTGACTTCTGCCTCAGCCTGTCACTGTGTATACAAGGCCTCAATCTCATTTAGAATTCTCATACATGTACAGAGCTTTAATTTCAGCTCAGTGATCTCAGTCACTTTTCTTACAGCTTTAAGTAAACTCTCTGAGAGATTCTGCATATCTTTCAGTTCAGATAGCAGAGAAGAATGTTATTCATATTGACTAGAAAAGATATTCATTTCAGTGATTTCTCATTAATTGTTCAATGTCTATTGTTATATTGCTATATTATTATATCACTATATTATTATATCACTATATCATTATATGATTTCTGTTATCATTATACAACTCTGATGATAATCACCTCTCTTTTATTCTTCTGAGTAGAGAGTAATCTTCTTTGAATCTGATTCACTGCTCACATTTCCTTTCTCACATCTTATCTGTTCGCATACATGGTATTCACCTGAGTGTAAAGTTTTTCTTCAACAAGCAGAGCAGCATCAATCAGATGCTCTTTCACTCATCACTTCTTTATACACTATCTTTTGAGATGTTTTTAAAATCACACTGACATGATAACTATGAATCACTTCATAGATGGAATTATCATGCTCTGAAGAAGCCTGCACTTCTCACTGGTTTTTAAACATGCTATCAGATGTGATTCAAAGGTTGCTTAAGTCAGTGTACAATTACAGGCGTACACTGACTTCTTATATACATTATCTAAATTAATTAGTGGCTGCTAGAGCCTCTTTACATTCATAAGTGTGTTCGGAAGCGGCCGCGTTATTATCCGGCGGTCGTACGTTCTTCTGAACTACAAATGCTTGAAACAGAAGTATAATATTTCTTAATAATGATTGAATTTATGAAGATGATATTCATAAGACTATAAATCTTACACAGATTTCTGTTAATATATATAAGATACTCTGAAAGAGCTTCTGACAAAGTCATCAATAATAGAATTATATAGTAATTTACTTCATCAGTCTGACTAATATTAAAAAAGCTCTAGAAAAGTTATCTCATGTAACATAATTAATCACTCAACACCCGCTTACACTCAACACCCGCTTACACTCAACACCCGTCATTTCGCCATCATAATAATGAAATATTTTTAATAATATCTCAACAATGAAATTAGATTTTAAGGTGATATATTATATAATGAAAATATATATAGAAAATTACACATAAAAATATACAGCTAATTCTGTAGATGTTTATTGAGCTTAATAACTCATCTAAAATATAAAATCTTGAGTGAAGACAGACTCAGTAAGTAAGCAGTTATTAAATCAGTAGAGATTGTAATATCATCAGATTTCTCTGACAGTGAATCTGTGAGCACTCTGACAGAGCTCTGAAAATGTGATTTAGTCACTCTTTATGAAATTGAGAGTCTACTTTTCTGATTAGAAAGATGATTTTTAAATTCTTCAATCTTTTCCTTATTTAACTGTGATTACTGCTGTACAGCAGCTCATTCTTTCTTCTTATTTTACTCTTGAGTCTTTCTTGCATCTCTAAGCTTCTTTTCAATCTGTCATTGAGCAGCTCTTGCAGCCTTATTCATATCTTTTTACTGCTTTGCTATCTGATAAGCTGTTTTTCACTTCATTCTCTTCTTCATAATATATCTTCTTCTGTTTCTTAAGAATAGTGTGTTGCAACTTGATATTCTTCTTACAAGTCTGCTCATTCTTTTTAATAGCTTCATATATTATCATTTTCTCATACATGATCTGCACCTTTGCTGATGAAAAGAACTGTGTTAATAATGAATTTGAAGAATCTAGTAATCTCATTACTCTGTCATACTTGTAATATCTTCTCTCTTGATTAAGAGCTTGCTGTAGCTGCCTGTTGTCTATTAGAAGAATTTCTTTATTAAGAGCAAGATTTTCTTCTACACAGATTACTCAGTTAAGATCACTAGATATTTAACACTGTTACTTCTTAACTTACTTCATCAATTTCTACATATCAATAATAGAAGTAGATATTCTTGATTGATATTATGTATCTAAGAGAGTCTAAGACTGTATTACAAGCTTTTTAAAAACTTATTCTGAATTGAATGAATATAGATTAGTAGTAGTGAATACAGATATAATATTTAAAAGTGTAACTGTCTTCTTTCATACAGTATTAAATAGCTGTTAAAAAGACCTCTTTGTAGTATATATAAATCTCATTTCAGTTCTCATTCATTCATTCGGTTGATTGAAGTATGATTTACTCACAATGATTTATATATTTCAACATCTAGTAGCTGTAATCAGTGAATAGAATGAGAAGAAAAGACAGTAAGTAGAATCTGATAATAATCTGTGTAATTAATGAATGCTATGTTAACATGAGAGAAGTGATCATCTAATATAAGAAGTCTATATTCATGCCCTGCTTTCTTTTTTATAAGAGATTCAAAGATCTTCTTTAATTATATTAATTCATATTCATTATTACTTTATTCATTTTCTGAAGCAGTAAAGTAGATCTGATTCTTTTTACTACTAAAATTCTTCAGTCAAGTATCTTATATATCTCTTGATTCTTCTTAATATATAGAAGCATATGAGAGTGAAGTTTCATCTGTATAAATTGAGATAAGTAGTATTATGAATTCTTGACTATCATTCTGACTGATATCTATTATATAACCTCATTTGAGTGAAGTAATTAATATAATACATTTAAGAATGTGAATAAGTTCTAATAAAAATTCTTTCTCATTAAAGTTGTAAATATTCACAGATTCAATGTTGTATTGAGTGATTTTTACCTGTAGCTATAAATTAATTAGTAAGAAGTAAAAAATCAGTAGAAGAAAGAAATCAGTAGAAGAAAAAAATCTATTATAAGATTAAAATAATGCTTGAAATATATTAAATTATCTGCAATCTTGCATTTTTGATTGATATTTCAAAGATAGAGTGACTTGATTATATTCTTATAACACTGGCAGAATCATGATACTCAGTTTATTTTAATAGATGCTTTTAGAATCTTAACAATGAGATTATAAAGAATTTGAGATATGTAAGAAAAACTGCAATCTGCTAATTAATTGATATGAAAAAGAAGTCATTCTTCTTACAAATCTGTGAGATTTTTGCAATGAGTAGAGCTTGTTTTCTTTCTTGATATTGAAACATCTCTATAACACTGTGATAATGTATATCAACTGATTTCATATTTTTTAGCAGTCTCAGTGTAATTAGAAATGAATTGTATATTCAAATCATCAATTGCTACTTGTATAACTGCTTCATAATGCATGTTATAAGTGTTTGAAGATGGATGAAAAAATGAAGATTGAGCGGGCGTTGAGTGTACGCGGGCGTTGAGTGGTTGATTACATTAACAATAACAGATTCTTATACAAAACTATCTCAACAATATTATGAATATCTAGATGTGTTTTAACAAGATATTATTATAAATCTACCTCTCTTACAAGACTCAGAAGTGAAGCACAGTATCAAGTTAGAAAAGAAAAATGATAAAAATTCTGAATCACTGTAAGATTCTCTTTATAATATGTTTTAAGATGAACTTCTTCTTCTTCAGAAGACACTTAATAATCTGTTAAATAAGAAATTCATATATATTAGCAACTCTTTCACTGCAGTTTCTATTCTCTTGATAAAGAAATTAGATGATGAACTTCAATTCTATGTGAACTATCAACAACTGAACAGATAGATAAAAAAAGGTCACTATTTTCTATCTCTCATCAATAAAACTCTAGCATACATCAGATAAGCTCAATAATTTATAAAGCTAGATATCATTACTGCATTTCATAAGATTTATATCACTGAAGAAGATGAATGACTTATAGTATTTTAAAAATAATATGATCTCTTTAAATGAGTAGTCATACTCTTTGAACTGATATCACGCCCCCGGCCGCGTCAAGACTCTGTTGCGGTTTCACACGGCTCATCAGTTCCCTGTGGATGATTTCATTCATCCCGCAGACTGTTCAAACCGGTTTCCAACCACTCTATAACATCATTTGAATGTAATATAGAAAGATTCAATTGATGAATATAAGAATCTCACTTCTATACAAGGTAAGCAAATTACTCTTTTATAGTAGTAAGACACTGCTGAGGTATCACTCTGACTATTCTTACTTATAGAGTAGAAGAGAAGTATTCATTCATTGTCTATATAGAATAGCTAGATACTGACTTCTTATCAAAGAACTCAGTAATTTATTTTCTTCTACTGAAATATATATAAGAGTTACTGTATTTCTCATACAATCTTCTTAGTATACTAAGTACTATATCTGTGATATTCTCATAATAACTCTGTAGTTCATGAGCTCACTATTCAACTAAGATAGTCACGCTTACTTATACATTATTATTATTCTTCAATTATAGATGTATGCAGTCAGAGACTATGATATCTATCTGAGAATATTTAGTTCTCAGAGTTTTTCCTATATCTATAAAGTCAACTATTATACATTTATCAATTTCAGATATATAAAATCAGAAAATTTCATGTCAGAATATAAAAACTGTTTACAAATTACAGTATTTTAACATCTTCTGATACTTTGAAATCATTTGATAATATCATGACAAAAGAAAAGAGAACATAGTCTTAAAGATAGATACATTAAATAGATAGATAGAAAAGAACAGAAGAACATTCTTAAGTATCTTCTATAAAGTCAAGCTATTATTACTATTATTATTATTCTTCAATTATAGATGTATACAGTCAGAGACTATAATATCTACCTGAGAACTAAAAGTTCTCAGAGATTTTCCTATATCTATAAAGTTAACTATAATACATTTATTAATTTCAGATATGCAAAATCAGGAAATTTCTACTCAGAATATAAAAACTGTTTACAAATTACAGTATTTTAACATCTTCTGATACTTTGAAATCATTTGACAATATCATGACAAAAGAAAAGAGAACACAGTCTTAAAGAGAGACATATTAAATAGATAGATAGAAAAGAATAAAAAGGAAAAAGTAAAGTAAAATAAAGAGAGATCTATAGAACAAGATCTCTACAGTTTACATCTTAAGCTAGATACATATTTTAACACTCTATATAACTGATCACTGTCTCTGTTCTCTCAGACCTGCTTTAGAGGTTATTATTCTCTCTAAAGAGCCACCGCCCAGCTAGCTTCTGTAACTAGCTTACTTATAAGTGAGATTCTCACTAATAATAACATCAGAGCTACTCAATTCTAGTTAAGTCTCTAATCTTCTAGCTGTCAATCTCAGCATTTCAGCCTATCAATTGACTGTCACAGTCTTGCTTGCACTAATCATCTATTAAGAGCACCTAGGCCTTGTCTCACCCCGGTTCTTGCTAGACCTGGGGTGTCCTAATCAGATAGTTTTTAAATGTCAATTCCCCGGAAGTGAGTGCCTAGAGTGAGGGGGATGAGGCCTGGCCAGTTAAGCTTAACAATGATTCACTATCCTGCGGGCATTCTAGATCTCAATCACTCTAGTACTGATCTAACTTGAAGCACTCAGAGGGCTGTTAATTCTAAGATCAGTGAGAATTAGCGCCCGGGAATCCCCAGGGTAGATATCTTAATCTTGATAATGATTCACTATAGTGCATCCGGGGGCCCTCAGTACTGTTTTATGACTTAACTGTGAAAGCTGTGGTTAATATGACTCTTGCAGGGTTCAAACATGCCCCCTCTTGGCATTCATTCCCCGGGGGAAAGGCCGCTAATTGAGGCTCCATGGTAGCGTAGTTAACCACTACGCCACCGGGTCAAAGTCAAGCTATTTTTCTATAAGAAATACTAACTGTCTGTAAACACTCTCATACTGAGTTTCTAGAAATAATCTTCAGAGATATCTGTAAATTGAAAATAAACTTTCTTAAGCTGTGATTACATAAGATTATTCTCTGAATTACAATCTATCAAAGCTTTTATAAGGTTGTATTTGAAATTAACATATAAGTCTCACTATATAATATGAAATATGAAGAAGCTGTTATTTATATAATAATAAATCTCTACTATACTGAAGTCAAAAACTGACTGAATTATTTAGAAAATAATTAAAAGAAATTCTACTGATTCATTGTTAAGATCTATTTAGAGAATAAGTTAAAAGACTTTATAAGCTGAACAGAGAATATCTGAACTGTAATCATTAATATTAGAAAAAGAGATAAGAAATCTGATAAAGACTACTCACAGTACTTTATAAAATTATAATGTGAATTAAGATTTATGAAAACAGAGTTCTGAAATAAGATCTGAATAATAATATTTATAAAAAGACTGAATAAAGATATACAGAATAGACTTATTAAGTAAGACTCTAAGCTTTTAACTCTGAAGAAACTGATAACTCTTATTCACTGCTTACAGATTCACTGTGAGAATCACAGATCTGTGAAGAGTAGATCACTGATCAGCTCTGCAAGAGTTAGAATAATAGAGAACAGATTTATTAGAAAAAGATATTAAGATATAAAGAGATTCATATCTGACTACTAAGTAAAAAGAGAGAGCTTTATAAGCTTCTGTGAACAGAGTATATAATAGAGAGATTAAGAAAAAGAGTCTCTACTTTATCTATTTTAAATTAGAGTATCTTTATATAAACTATCTGAACAAATTAAAATAGAAATTTAAGAAGTTATGAACAGAGTCAGTAACTGTCTTCTTAAAAGTCTTGAAGCTAATATCTGAATCTGTTACTCTCTTAATAATAATATAGACTTATGAGAAGAGACTATACTGTAGTACTACTACTCTGTAAGTATGAAAAGTATTAATGAACTCAGAATCTCAGATCACTGTAGTGTTTCTAAAGCTCAAAGAGTGAATAAGCTGAATGATGAAAACTGAGAATCTGCTCTTATAATAAGTAGAGTGTGAGAACTCAGACCTGAGAGATGAGAGACATGTAAGAGTCATCTTTTAATTACAAGATCTCTTCAGAACTTGAAGAAGATTTGTAATAACTGTGATTATCACAGATATTATAGATAATATATACTTAAGACTTATATAACTTTAAAGATATAATGTGTATATAGCTATCTGTAAGTCAGGTTTATACTTCTAATCAGTATTGACAGACTTACTTATGAAGATAGAATCAGTTAATACTGTAGAGTTAATTAAAGAAGACAAGCTTATTTATATAATAACTTTGCAAATATCTGAGAATCTCACAGTCATGCAAACTGAGCTTCAGATATCAGAGAAATACTGAGATCTTACAGAGATATTCAGTTTAGATAAGATAGCTAAGCTTTTATCTTACTATAAGAAGAATCTGATAATAGATTTAATAGAAGAATAGAAACTCTTCTAAGAATCAATCTGTCAGTTTTCTTATTATAAGATAGAAGTCTTATAAGCTTATATAAAGAAGAATCTAAAGAATAACTTTATTTAATCTTCACAGATCTATGTAAAAGTCTCTGTACTATTTATAAAGAAGAAGAATAAAGATCTTAGATTATGTATAAACTACTGTAATCTGAACTTCAAGACTATAAAGAGTTACTATTCTCTGTCTCTGATTGAGAATATAATCAATCATGTTATAAGAGCTGTCATATTAATATAATTAAACATGATTGATATATACACAGCTGTGAATATAATCTGAGAATGAATGAAAGACTGTCTTTAGCACTGTACTGAAATTATTTAAATATCTAGTGATGTCTTTTAATTTAATTAATATCTCTATGATATTTTACTCTTTTATCAATAAAACACTTTATATATATCTGAATATATTCATAGTAATATATCTGAATGATGTAATAATGTACTCTGTAAAGAAGAAAGAATACACTGAGTATATATAAACTGTATTAAAGATCTTATATGAGGCAGAGCTGTATATTAAGATTATAAAGTATAACTTCAGTACTCATCAGATTAATTTTCAAGAATATATAATTATTACAGATAATATTCAGATAAAATCTTTATAAATTGAGACTATTCTATCATAACTGAAGTTAACTAGTATTATTAAGATTCAGATCTTTCTGAGCTTTGTGAATTTCTATAGATAATTTATCTTTATATTTATAAGAATCTTTTTAACTCTTATAGACATACTGAACAGTGAGAATAAGAAGAAGTTATTCTGTAAATAAAGAATAGAAAGATTATTGAGAAGAGAGAGCTGTAAGAACTTTCTTATCTCAAAAGCTTACAGAGTCTTTGTAAGATTGAAACAGATATTTATAAATATAATAATAATTTAATCTCTTACTCTTAATTAAATTGAAGACAGATGTCTTCTTCTTTATAATTCAGAAATAGTCTTATAACTATAGTTAAATAAGAACTGAGTTTCAGTGATCTTTTTCTTATAAAAGATACAATTTACAGAGATTACCTATAATATTTGTAATCAGAAGCTTCTTACAATAGTGAAATTCTTCTGTTACTAATATTACTCACTACTTTCAGAGCCTTATAATAGTAATTACTACTGAAACTGCTTATAACAGCTTACAACAGTTTACTTTAATCAAGAAACTCTTATAGTGATAGATTCACTTAGCTCAGAAACTGAGTGAGTTCTGATTCAAGATAGAGTATATTAAGACAACTAAGATCTCAGTCAACACAGTCAACCGCTCCACTACGAACTCGCTCGATTTTTCGAATAACACCCCGCCGATAGATCCATCAAAAACCCCTCGATCATACGAGCATTTTGACCCCATCGCCGACCGCATACCCCGTGTGGTGGTGGAGTTATCCAGCCAAATGTGAACCAGATGTTGTTCGAAACTTCTATGTGGGATTATCCCCTGTTCACCCCTACCACACTGCAACCCCGGGGCAAATTGCCATACAAATTGTAAGATGAAGAGACCTAGCCATATGCATCAATCTTCTTGATTTTGAAAGATTCTCAATCTGTAATTGTGAAGATATCTGAGGAGCAATCTCCGCGAAAACCCTGTTCATCTTTGATGTTCTAAAACATCAATGCCAAGTCTCATCCTTGTACCGCTCTTCTCAATCTGGCTCATTCTCAGTAGAAAAATACAAAAAGATACCTCAACAATAATATCAAGCACATAATCAACAGACACATCTGAAGTGCAATCTTCATGAAAACCCTGTCTGTCTTCAGTGTATCAAGAGATTAACGCCAAGTTTCACTCTTGTACCATTCCTCTCAATCTGGCTCATTCTCAGCAGAAAAATACAAAAAGATACCTCAGTAATAGTATTTGATACAGAATCAGCAGACAATGAGTTAACAGCATATTAACAACTATAAAATCAGTATATCTCAAGATCTGACTGAGTCTTTGATTCCTGCATAGTGAGATATATTAAATCTAGTTTTAATATCTCAATATTCAATAGATTCTGCAAGAAATTGAGAACAACAACACTAGATTTCTATTAAATTTAAGAATTAACTCTATATTAATATAATCATTGACAAAGTCTTCTATTTTGAGATTTAAATAACCAGTTTCTCTATATTCTGCTCACAATATTTATATTATTATATAGAAACAGACTTGTATTCTCTATAATATCAAGATTCTGAAGAGAGAAAGTCTTAATAAAGAGTATACAGTAGTGCATATCTTAGCAGTTTCTATCTTATTCTTCTGCAGCTGTTAATGCAAAAAAAAAGATATTAGAAATAGTTTTTTACTTCTCTTAAAAAAGTAAGATGTTTTTCTCTGAGTTTTACACAATATTCTTATAAAAAATTAAAAACAGAGATATTTTCTGTTATAATTTTACATTCTTTTAAGTAAGAATTACTTTCTCAGTGACTGAAGAGCTTTTATTAATACTTAATTCTTTTTTACACTCTTTATTAACTGATTTAAGTTGTACACTTGTTGTGTGAGAAGAATTGAATAATTTAGAATAAAATTGAATAATTTTAATTACTTTCTCTGTAAAAAATTGATTTATTTTTTATTAGTTCTTCTCTTAAAAACTGTAATATTATCTGATTTATTATCAATTGATATCATACTTTTTCTCACTATATTTTAAGAAAGAGATTGTAAAGATTTTATTGATTTATTTTAAAAATCAATTTTAGTTTATTAGATTCTCTTCAAAAATCTAACCTAGTTACTGAACTAGTGTGAAAAAAATCAGGTATTTTATATATAAAAGTCTTTTATTCTTCTTTTAAAACAGTCTGATCAACTTTTCAATTTAAAAGAGTTTAATAAATCTCTTAACTGTAACAGTCTGATCAACTTTTCATTGAGTGAGAATAATAAGTTCAAAAATATACTTAGTTAATGTGGAAAAAGATGCTTTCTTAAATGCTATTTCTGAGATTGAAATTCTGAAGAGAAGAAAGAAAGAAGAAATAGAGAAATAACAAGTTCTTGAAATACAGAAACTTGAAAAAGTAAGTAAGATTCTTGAAAAGCAGTGTCTGAGTGAGATGAATGAAGAAGATCTGTGAATTCTTCATACTCAGACTAGACAACTACAGAAGATGATCAAGTTCAAACTTGAAATTTCAAACACAGTTTAAAAAACATTGAAAATCTCTAGTATAATTACTGACTCATTATTTTATTTCTCTTCTTCTTCTACTTCTTCTTCTTCTTCTTTAAATTAGAAGAAAATATATGCTTAAGCAGCTGAATCTGCTGTTTCTAAATCTGCTATCTCAAAATCTACTTAAAATTCTGAGAAAAGTGAGAAGAATACTGCTCATACTTCTATTCATAGAAAAGTGAAGAAAAAAATATAAAAAGAGAAAAACTTTCAAATCTCCAGAAATAGAAGACTTATTCTCAAAGTCTTAAATCAGAATATCTTACAGAGAAACAAGCTAAACTCAAATCTTATTTTCAGAATTAGAAATGAAATTAATCAGCAGTTCTTTTCTCAGGTAATGACTGATATTGAACTTCAAAAATCAGTTATAGCTTCAATTGAGTCATTCTTCTTTAAAAACTTCATTATTCTAACTACAATGTCTGAATTCAGTGCAGAATTTCTTGCTCAGAATGAGAATCTCTAAAAATCAGCAGTAGAGTCTTTGTTAAACATAATAATTCTAACTGAGAGAGATAAAAAGTGAGACAAATTTATTCTTCATAATATTTCAGTTGAAATTTTTTACTGTGATGAAGAAATGCTACTTCTTAAAAATGAATTAGAAGAATATAATTCTATTCAACTGAGAAAAGAGCATGTATAGCTAAATTCAATTGAGTTCAGATAAAGTAGAAGAAATGCCTCTGTTCTTGTATATATAAAGATACTTGAATAATCAAAGATCTCTGAAGTAAGAGTAACAGGTTTAAAAATGAGAGTTCATTAATTCAAAGACTCAAGAATGAATCTCAAAGCTCAAACACAGTATTCAAACTGTTAAAGATATGAACACTTTATAATCTCTTATTTTAGTAACTTAAAATATGCATTCTGTGCTAGAGATTGTAAAACCAGTGAGTATAAAAGTGAAACATACTTAAAAAGAGATGAAATATGTTAATGTACTCTGCTTAAATACTATAATTACAAAGAAAAACATGTATCTAGCTTAAAAGAATGTATGTTTACTTCAAGAACTCAAAAGAACTGAAGAAAAGATGAAGCTCAAAGTCAACTAGAACTGAAGAGAATAGTCAAGTCAGTAAATCTACTACTATAAGCTTAAAAAGAAGACACTCTTAACTATCTAAATCTTCAAACTTCAATTCTTCAGCTAAATATAAATAGAATTTGAATTCTTAAACTTCTGTTAAGATTAGAGAATGGAGAAATGACTGTGATAATAAACTAGATATAATGCAAGCAGTTAAGATTTCTACTTTTCAAAATAGTTATAATCTACTGTCTAATAATAGAGATTAGATTCTACTCTATCTTTACTCTCTTTTAGTATGAATATACAACAAAAATAATAAAAAAAGTTTAAAAACTCTTCAAAAATCACATTTATTTAAAACAATGTGAATAGAAACTTAAATTGTATTTATTCTTATCTTCAAATTATATTTGAATAAAAAGT
>NW_003101677.1:3087273-3112890 GCF_000003855.2 Blastomyces gilchristii SLH14081 | reverse complement strand
CAGAAACTGAATTTTGATACTGAGCCAGAAAATACATTATTTCCCCTCTAACCTACTCCTACCTCTATCTCAAAGTCTGATATAAAGTCAAGAGTAGTGATCTATGAAAGAAAGAGATTAATATATTAATTTAATCTAAGATTTAATATTATATCTGACTCTGATATTCTGATGAGTAATATTATAGAGAAAGAGAATGAGTTTAATACTATACAGTTTATAAATATCTATAATGAAAAGTCATTGAAGAAAAATAATAATATCTGAATAATTAATAGAGAATTTCTGAATATAACTCTGTTAAGAAACTCTATAATTGTAGAAGATTTCAATGCATATCATCTTTGATAAAATTCAGAATATAACAAAGTAGTAAGAGTAGATAATCTGATTGAATAAATCTTTAAGTATTCAATAGATCTAGTTAACAAGTCTGATTAATAAACATTCTTTAGAAAAGATATAAAATAGAAATCTATTATAGATCTAATCTTCATATTATAAAATTTAATTGAAAAAAGACTTGTAAACTAATTTATTGATTTAAATAAGATATCAGAATCAGATCAAGAGATTATTCAATTTGATATTTAACTGAGTGAAAAATAAATGAGTGAGAACTCTCTTCTCTCTAATCAGTATAACTTTGAAAAAGCTAATTGAAAAGCAGTTGAAGAAAGTATAAAACTGTTAAAATCTGAAAAGCAGAGTGAGGTATATTGAAATTCCAGTCAAGATATCTCAAATGAAATACTTGAAAATAGATTAAAGCTCATTACATCTATTATTTTAATAAGTGTTAGAGATAATATTTCAAAGAAAAAGTCTTCTGAGTATTTCAAATCTTGATAAAATAAGAATATTATATCTAAAAGAAAACAATTAACTGCTACTAGAAGAGATTGAAAGAATAATATAATATATAATAAAGAGTTTAAAGCAGTCAGAAATGAATATTTTTCAGATATTAATAGAGTTAAAACTGACTGCTGAAACAAATTTCTTGAAAAAGTATAAGAAAAGAAAGTATTTAAAGCTTTTAACTATAATAAAACAACAAGTGTAGCAAAACTTCCAGTCTTAGAATATAAGTTTCAGAATGAATTATATACAGCAAATTCTTTTAAGAAAAAATGTTAAGCTTTTATAAGAATTCTCTTTCAAAACTCATCAGATTCAGATTCAGAGAAAGAGAATATATCACTTTATAACTATATTGATAACAATGTCTGAGAATGATCTGAGCTTATATAAGATGAATTTGAGTCAGCTATCTTCACAAGTTCAGTTAAAACTGCTGCAGGGCCTGATTCAATGAATTACTTAATCATTCAAAATACATATTTCTACTTAAAGAATCAATATTTTAGGCTTTTTTTCAATCTGTTGAAAAATGAACATTATTCTGAATGCTGAAGAGAAGCTACTAAAGTGATTCTTGTAAAACCTAATAGAAAAATTTCAATTTCTAAGTTATATAGAGTAATATCTCTATTAAACAGTTTAGAAAAGGTTGTAGAAAAGATAATAGCTACTCAACTATCTTTTATAAGCTCTATTAATGATTCTCTTCTATTCAGTGAATAAATGAGAGATAGAAAATAATACTCTGTAATTGACACTGTTCTCTCAATTATTCATGATATTCAAATAGTAAAGCATGAAGATCTGGTCTCAACTGCAGTTTTTATTGATATAAAAGAAGCATTTAATCATGCTTCAAAGTCAAAGTTAATTCAAACTTTGAAGATATTAAAACTGTCACTTTCTCTAATAAATGACTTAACTGTTGTATGTTTAAAATGAATCATACAACTATTCTTTAATGAAATGAAACAAGATAAAACTGAGATAAAAATAGAAGTATCATAAGAATCTTCAATCTCACTCATTTTATTTATGAGATACACTGCATATCTATTCAAGAATAGAGATATGAAAATAGTGAGATCTTCAAGTTATATGAATGATATTAATCTAGTCTACAGTTCAAAAACAAGTAAAGAGAATTTAGAAGTGATTGAAAAAGTAGTAAAGAAAATCTTTATTAGAGCAGATATTAATTAAATTTAATTTAATATGAAAAAAACTGAGTTAATTCATTTGTTTTCTAGATTCAATAAGAAAGAACTATGCTTAACTCTTTTAAATAGAGAGATTAAACCCAGTTTAAATATCAAATGATTAGAAGTATAGTTAAACTCCAAGTTGAATTTTAAATATTATATTTAACAAAGAACTATCAAGGCAGAAAGACTATTGAATAGCATAATCAGACTATTAAATACAGAGAGAGATCTATTCTTTCAGACTATAAGACAGTTATATATAGCCTGTATTATCTCAGTAGTTGATTATGAAGTTCAAGTTCAATGAAATAATTAAGGAAATGTCACTGAACTCTTTCAAAGTCTGTAAAATGAAGCTTTGAGAATAATTCTGAAAGTATTCAAATCATCTTCTATTAAAATAATGAAAATTAAAGCTTTAATTCTCTCTTCTACTATTAGATTTGAAAAGACCTCTATAAACTATGCTCTGAGAGTTATAAAGATGAGCTTAAAGTATATAATTAGAGAAAGAGTCTCTTCTTCATTATCATTAATTAACTCTCAAAATGAACTGGATTGAAATAGATTTCTTGATTGAAATTAAAATAATTGTTCAAAGAAAATGCTTTCTTAACTATACAGACTATACTCACTGCTAAAAAACAATTTTCTTTATTAAATATTGAAAAAGTTGCTTATGAGAAGATATCTCTCTGAAGAGAAAAGCTTGAATCTCTTCTTATAAACTTGCAAATAAGTGAACTATCTAAAGAGAGAGAATATGAACAGTATTTGAAGAGAATTTCACAATTAATATAAAAGACTCTATTCTGATTTATTCAGATGACTCAAAAAATGAGAACTTGAATAGATTAGACACAGACATTGCTTATACTGAAGATAATATTAATTTTATCTCAGATTTCTGAAATTTAAACTGTGAATCTGAAGTCTTTAATGCTGAACTATTTATAATAGTGAAAGCTTTCAAACTCATTGAAATAAAATCTCATAAAAGAAGAAATAGTTTGAAAGAGACATGAATATTCTCTGATAGTTAAGCTGCTTTAAAAAGACTTGAAAATTGTCAGATTTATAATAATTAAATAAATCTTGAACTGATTTTAAACTCTGTTTCAAAAATTCAAAAGAGAAGAATATTAAAACTGATAATTCATCTGCACTGAGTCCCTGCTCATATAAATATTCATGACAATGAATTGACTGATTCAGCTCTAAAAAGAGTTCAGAATTAAGCAGATCTATTCAAAAAATTATATTCTGATCTTTTATAAAGAGAAAGATAAAAGAATTCTGTTTAAATAAGTGAAATGAAATCTGGTAGAAACAAAAGAAGAGTATACATTATTCAAGATTTGAAATAAAACTCAAGTGAAAATCTTATTTAATTAAATATAAAAAGAAAATATTCTCACCTATAATGCAGCTGAAACTAGAACATGACTATTTTAAATCTTATATACAAAGATTTAATAATAGATTTGATTCAATAGAATGCTCATTCTGCAATGCAAATGAGAATTCTGAGCATATTATAATACACTGTGTATTATACAATAGTCTCAGAGTCAGATTGAAAGAGAAGTATGATCTAAATTAATTAAATATAAGGTTCTTATTCTCAACTGAGACAGGAATTAAATATTTAATAGACTTTCTATCAGAAACTCAAGCAGCTATAAGAAAATGACTATATTCAGAAATATCTAAATATGAAGAGGAGAAAATTGATTAGATATAGTTTATTAAAACAGCTATTCACTATCTTTTAATAGTTTGTTTTATTATTGTCTCTCTTTACTTTACTTTTTTCTTTCTATTCTTTTCTATCTATCTATTTAATGTGTCTATCTTTAAGCCTGTGTTCTCTTTTGTTTTGTCATAATATTGTCAAATGATTTCAAAGTATCAGAAGATGTTAAAATACTGTAATTTGTAAACAGTTTTTATATTCTGAGCTGAAATTTTCTGATTTTATATATCTGAAATTGATAAATGTATAATAGGTAACTTTATAGATATAGGAAAAACTCTGAGAACGAAAAGTTTTCAGATAGATATCATAGTGTCTGACTGCATACATTTAAAATTGAAGAATAATAATAATAATAATCTCAGTGAACAGACTCTCGCGCAGGCCTGACTATATTAAGAAGATTAGAGTGACAGACACAGAGAGACTAGAGAAGATAGAAAAGCTTTATAAGATGCTCAGACTGAGTATTACAAAGAAATTGACTGAAGAGTCTCTCAATTCTCTATAAGAGAAGAAAGAGAAGAAAGAGAAGAAGTCTGTATAACTACTCTCTATAATACTGAGAATCAACACTCTGAGAATCTCTGTGAAGATTCTCAGAGAGAGTATCTATAATCTGAAGAGTTTGTAAGTAATGAGAAGCACTGTAGAAGATCTGATATAAGAAAAAATACAGTATAAGTCTTTATAAGATCTTCTGTTCAAATTATCAGAACTGTAACTAAAGAATGAATATAATCAGTATATTTAGAAACTACTTATAACAGAGATTAATTCAGCAGAAATAAAAAATTAAAGAGACTTAAATAATCTCTTATAAAGAGAGACCTGAATTTATATATTAATAAATGAGTTTTTATATATAGAACTTATTAAAAGATAGTATAACTATTCTTTAACAGGTCATTTTACAGATACTAGAACTTATAAGTTACTTATAAGAAAATACTTCTGATCAAAGATATAAGAACTTATAAAGAAGATAGTATATTCTTATACTATTTATCAGAGTTTATGAATAGTGTAATTTAGATTATATGAACAATTTACTTCTCTACTGATCTCACAGAAATCTTGAAAATAGCTAGAAATAAACACTCTTGTAATTCTCTCTGAAAGTAAGAACATATATAATACCTGTCTTAACAGTGTGCTGATGATAGTAGATCACTTTATCAAGATAACATACTTTATACTCACTTATAAGAACTTAAAGTCAAAGAATTTAACTTATATCTTTATCTGTGATATAATCTGATTATATTATTGAGTTATCTGTGAATATTATCTCAGACAGAGAATTAATCTTTATAAAGAAGTTCTAATCTGATCTAATAACTATACTGCAGATTTTATCAGATCTAAGCACAGCTTTTTATTAATAAATAGATGATCAGATAAAATATCTGATGAGTATATAAAAACAGTATCTGCAGTACTTTATCAATTATAATCAGAATAACTGAGTGTGTTAATTATCACTTATAAAGTTTATATATAATAACTTAAAGTATGTTAGTATAGATAAAACTCTCTTTGAGATACTCACTGAGACTTATCTGTGAATAATCTCAAGAAATCTGTGAGAGTACACTATAGAGTATGATAATATCTGTGAGAAGACTGAGAGAATTCAGCATATTTAAGAAGAAGTCTGCAAATTCTTGAGAAAGACTCAAGAGTATTAAAAGAGATACTATAACTCTAAGTATATTATAAAGAGTTTTAAGAAAGATGATAAAGTCTGACTGAGTCTGAAAAATATCACTATATAAAGATTTAGTATGAAGCTGAATCTCTTATAGATAGAATCTTATAAGATTATAAAGAAAGTTAGTTCACAGTTCTATAGATTGAAACTATTATCTGAGTTATAGATATATAATGTTTTTCATATCTCTTTACTCTATAAATATAAGAAATTCTTAGAAGAGACTTCTATAACTTATCACTCTCTTTACAAAGTATTAGAGGGTGAAAGAGAATATCAGATTAAAGAGATTATTGACTCAGAGAAGTGAGATTATAAGCTCTGATTCAAGATTCAGTGATAAGAGTATTCTGATAGAATGAATAAGTTCACTTAAGAATTATTCAGACAGATAAGACATCTGTAAAAGCTGAGATATGACTTTTATACTGTGAATTCTAATAAGTTAAAATAATGCAGTTGTTGCTAAGAATCTGATTATAATAAAGACATTAACACTGTCATTTGTAAACTCTAGTTTACACAGATAATGAATTTCTACTGAAATGAACAGTCTGTAGTGTATGTAAAGAGAAGAAGAAATCATATTATTATTAAAGCTAAAAATAAAGGAAAATAAAAATAAAACTCTGAATGTAATTTAGAGATTAATAAAGAAAAAACAAAGAAAAAATAAAGAAAATTCACACTTACATTCTTAATATTTACAACACTCAATCTCTCTACAACTATCAATTCTTCTCTTCAAAGAAGTACAGAGTATTATATATGTGATACAGATAATTCTTACATTTGATATAAAGACTGCTGAAAATACACAGACTTTAAGAAAGTTAAATATCAGAGAATGTACAGTTATAGCAGAGTCTTGAAGACTAATCATCTATTAATGTTATCAGATACTTCTTACAAAGCTGTGTCTGCTTTCTCAGTTATACTGAAGTATTCAGTCTGAAAATGATTGAGATATGAAGAGACAGCTTATCTACTCAGATTAACTCCTGTTATAAATTTATAATATTCACATTATCTTGATTATCTGAATTTTATAAGTACTCAGAGACTTATCTTCTATTGATATCAGAATTGCAGAAATGTGCTGCAGTGTGAGAACTATTGATAGAGAATCTACATATATTTACATATATCTGATCAGAGATTGTGCAGGTAGAGAAGAGATAATTATAAACTTATAAAACTGTAGAGAGTACTGATAGTATCAGAAGCTTTACACAAACTATTAGCTAGAGTCTGTATGAATCACTTATAAGAAGATTTACAGTAAAGAGCAGAATTATACTACTAAGAGTGAGAGACTGATCTGAAGAAGATACAGAGTTAATCACTAATCTGAAGATAGAGTGCAGTGACAGAGCTGAGATAGATAAAGATACTGTTATATGTGACAGTACTTTTATATTATTAGCTGACAGAAAGTGATCAGAGCTATTATAAGAACACTTACAAGAAGCTCAGCAGAAGTCAGATATTATTTATAAAGATATTAAAATTGAAAAAAATTTAATTCTTGAGAAGTTCTTGAATTAATATACAGATATTTTCAGAAGCACTCTCTCTGTATTATCTAAGTAAAACACTTTACAGAGGAATAAGAATACTTACAGTTTATAGAAATAAAAGTCATTACAGAAAAAGAGAAAAGAAGATAAGATTCTATAGACAGATCTGAGATATTTATACTACTCTAGAGAGATTTATTTATACTATAAGTGATTTCACAGAACAGTCAGATTACTCTAATGAATAAAGAGTAATTATATATTATAAATCTGAATGTTTTTATATAACTATAAAGAGTGATTACAGACTGCAGATATCTTAATTCTACAATTCTACAGAGTTAATAAAACAATGAAAAATTTCTTACAACTTTACAGTGTCAAAGAATGATAATTTAAAAGAATAAGTGAAAGATTAACTTATAAATACTTCTCTTTAATAAGAGTAATCTCACAGAAAGTGATTCATCTGTGAGATAAATCTGTGTGACAGTCACATAAAAATCTCATGAAAAAATAATTAAAGATCAACTGAAATTCTTCAGATTGAAAGATACAGAATAAATCTGTGTGATAATTATATAAGAATCCTATAAAAATAATTGAGAGTCAATCAGAATTCTTCTATAGAAAAGATATGAGATGAATGTGTATAATAGTCAGAGAAAGATCTGCAGATGAAAAAGAATCTTGTGAAATAAGAAACTGAGTAACAGACTCTTTTCTCTTTATAATAACAAGGAATTTTTCCTCCCTGAGATTGTTTATAGATGTGAAGAGTTTTTAGTGAGTATTACTGCAGTGCTGAGCCTGATTCTATGAAATCACTCAGTGAAAGACTTCACAAATGAAGCCTTAGAGAGAAAAGAGTATGGAAGAAATCTTACTTCTTACAGATTCTTTATATTCTCTCGCACAACCGCTGCACCAAGAACTCGCTCAATTTTTCGAATAAGAACCAGGCGATAGATTCATTGAAAAGCCCTCGATCATACAATCATTTTGACCCCATCGCCGACTGCATACCCCGTGTGATGATGGAGTTATTCAGTCAAAATGTGAATCAGATGTTGTTTGAAACTCCTGTGTGAAATTATCCCCTGTTCATCCCTATTACACCACAACCCTGGGTCAAATTGCTATACAAATTGTAAGGTGAAGAGATCTAGCTGTATTCATTAATCTTCTTGATTTTGAAAGATTTTCAATCTGTAATTATGAAGATATCTCAAGAACAATCTTCACAAAAACCCTGTCTATCTTTGATGTTTCAAAATATTAATGCTAAGTCTCATTCTTGTATTATTCTTTTCAATCTGACTCATTCTTAGCAGAAAAATACAAAAAGATACCTCAGTAATAATATTAAGTATATAATTAACAGACATTTCTGAAGTGCAATCTCTGCAAAAACTCTGACTGTCTTTAATATATTAAGATATCAATATTAAGTCTTACTTATATATCATCTCATTCAATCTGATCTATCTTTAGTAGAAAGATAGAAAAAGATATCTCTGTAACAGTATTCAATACATAATCAGCAGATAATAATATATTGATAACTATAAAATCAGTACATCTTAAGATCTGACTAAGTCTTTGATCTCTGCATAGTGAGATATATTAAATCTAGTTTTAATATCTCAATATTCAATAGATTCTGCAAGGAATTGAGAACAGTAATACTAGATTTCTATTGAATTTGAGAATTAACTCTATTATCAGAAACGTATATAATGTGATAGATAAACAGATTAAAAAGAGCTTAATAAAGAGAGAGTAGAAATCTTGTGTGAAGATGATAGCATTCAATAATAATAATAATGAGAATGATGATTGAAGAATGAAAACATTAGTAAATAAGTGATGGAAAATAGTGAAAGCTTCTCAGAGAGTGACTTATATTATGGTCACATGAGTGTGACTGAATCTGGTGAGAGAGAATGTGATTCAGAAGAATAATGCAGCCGCTTCCAAACACGCTTACAAATGTAAAGGGGC
Source organism: Blastomyces gilchristii SLH14081 (assembly GCF_000003855.2). Classification (NCBI taxonomy): domain Eukaryota; kingdom Fungi; phylum Ascomycota; class Eurotiomycetes; order Onygenales; family Ajellomycetaceae; genus Blastomyces; species Blastomyces gilchristii. The sequence continues at coordinate 3,103,827 of NW_003101677.1, read as the reverse complement.
CGTAGCGGCCACTAATTAATTTAGTAGAACGTATATAAGGAGCCGGCGTACGCCTGTAATCTTACGCTGGGTCAGGCAATTGTGGTTCGGAAGAACGTACGACCGCCGGATAATAACGCGGCCGCTTCCGAACATGCTTACAAATGTAAAGAGGTCATAGCAGTCACTAATTAATCTCTCTATATATCTCTCTATATATTAAAGAAAAACCCACTTTTCCGTGCAAAAAACGCTGTAACGTGACCTCACGTGAGATCACGTGCACCCCATCAAAAATCCATGGATATGTAGTGGCACCTGCCAATTGCATCACTCTATCTACTCCCTACCATCACCACCGCCTCTAACGCCCCGTAGCACCCTCTATCACTTTCACTTCACATCTCTACCTCTATCTTACCACTCACTCTTACCACTCCTACCACTTCTACCACCTCTATCACCTCTATCATCTCTATCATCTCTATCATCATCACTGTCTCTATCACTTCACAGTCTCTTCTATCACTTTCACTTCATATCTCTACTCTTATCTTATCACTCACTCTTATCACCTCTATCACCTCTATCACTTCTATCACCTCTATCACCTCTATCACCTCTACTACCTCTACTATTATCACTGTCTCTATCACTTCACAGCCTCTTCTATCACTTTCACTTTATATCTCTACTCTCATCTTATTACTCACTCTTATCACTTCTATCACTTCTATTATCTCTATCATCTCTATCACCTCTATTATCTCTATTATCATTACTGTCTCTATCATCTCATAGTCTCTTCTATTACTTTCACTTCATATCTCTACTCTCATCTTATCACTTACTCTTATCATCTCTATTATCTTTATCACTTCTATCATCTCTATCATCTCTATTATCATTACTGTCTCTACTGTCTCACAGTTCTCTCTATTACTTTCACTTTATATCTCTATCTTTATCTTATTACTCACTTTTATCACTTCTATCATCTTTATTATCTCTATCATTATCACTGTCTCTATTATCTCACAGTACTTTCTATCACTTTCACTCTTTATTTTTATTCTTATCTTATCATTCTATCTCTCTCTTATTATCTCTGTTATCTCTCTTACTTCTATTATCTCTATTATCTCTCTCTGTCATCTTTTTCACTCTCTAGTCTCTTTATTATTATTATTATCTCTACTACTCTACTGTAAGAAATCCCGCTTCTTGCGGATTCTTTACCTCTATTTCTATCTCTCGCGTAATCAATAGGGTTAGCGGCCCTTGACTACACACAACTATATAGACTGAAGTTGCGAATACTATTTACAACTCAGCTTAAATACTATTATACATTTAACCTTTACATTTTATCTTTCTATCACAAATACTTCTGTGGTTCGGAAGAACGTACGGTGGTTCGGAAGAACGTACGGTGGTTCGGAAGAACGTACGACCGTCGGATAATAACGCGGCCGCTTCCGAACTAGCTTATGAGTGTAAAGAGGCCATAGCAGACGCTAATTAATTTAGTGTATGATATTACAATATATAAGAAGCCAGCGTACGCCTGTAATTGTATGCTAACTTAAGCAATCTTTGAATCACATCTGATAGCATGTCTAAAAACCGGTGAGAAGCACAGGCTTCTTCAGAGCATGATAATTCTGCCTACAAAGCAATTCATAGTTATCATGCCAGTGTAATTCTAGAACATCTCAAAAGATAGTGTATGAAGAGTAATAAGTGAAAGAGCATCTGATTGATACTACTTTGCTTATTAAGAGAAAAACTTCACACTCAGATAAATGCCATGTATGTGAATGAATGAGATGTGAGAAAGAGAATGAGAGCAGTGAATGAGATTTAAAGAAGTCTGCTCTCTACTCAAAAGAAGAATAAAAAAGAGAGAGTGACTATCACTGAAGTTATACAATGATAACAGAAATTATATAATAATATAGTGATAATAATACAGTGATATAATAATAGACATTGTACAATTAACAAGAAATCACTGAAATGAATATTTTCTCTAGTTAATATAAACAACACTCTTCTCTGCTATCTGAACTGAAAGATATGTAGAACCTCTCAGAGAGTTTACTTAAAGCAGTAAGAAAAGTAGCTGAGACTGCTGAACTGAAATTAAAGCTCTGTACATGTATAAGAATTCTAAACAAGATTGAGATCTTGCATACACAGTGACAGGCTGAGATGAAAGTCAAACAACAATTGACATTTACTGTGAATCAAGCATTCACTATGAAGAGCTTCACTGACGCAATTACTATCATCAATAAAAATAGAGAAAATCAGATCTTAGATCTGTAGTGAGAGATTGAATATTTACACAGACAGATAACTACATCAAATCTGAAGATCTCATCACAATTGTTCATGACCTCTTCAGAAGTGTACACATTATCAGAGATCACTGCACAGAATGAGAATCTGAGTATGAGATACATTAAGTCAGAAGATCTGCTGAGATCATCAAGCTTCAATGATAACTGAAAAAATAATGCTGCAATCAGCTGACTAAGTCAGATGCAATTATATTATCAGATCAAATATAAACTCACAGACAGACAGTCAATGAAATTTCAACAAGTCTTAAGATCTGCTATGTTTCTACACAGAAAAGCAAAGTCATTATAAATAACTGATAAAAAGATAAATCTCACAGATCTGAAGTGATATTCATTCTTATAAATATGAAATGAGTTTTTCAAATGAATCTTGCATAACTTTGAGAAAGTGAATGTATAAGACAAGTGTTACAAATGCTTCACTGAGTGTAGATAAGTGAGTAATCTTATATCATACTTTACACACTTCAGCTTACACTATCTTATATTAAATGAAGAGCTTTTAACATCTTTCTATTTACAGATTTTTATTCATGATCTTATATCTGAGTTAAGAGTAGAATGAAAATGCTTAACCTCACAGTCAGACACAGTGAAGAAAGCATACAATATTCTTATTATACAGGAACAAGTAAGTCAATTATGATAGAAAATACTGTAATTGAGTATGTCTCAGTGAAGAACAGATAATCAGACTTCTATGACACAAGTCACACACTTGAATATGATGAATCTAGATCTGAATGTCATTGCTAAAGCACTGAATCCTCTGAAAAAGAGATTCTCTGAGTGAAAATCTTGATATCATGAGTATCAAGCTTGCTTCAACTGCAGACATCAAAATCATGATATAAAAGATTGCACTCAGCATGCACAGTCAAGAGAAGCAAGAGAGTCAAAACACTAGCAGAATTAGTGAGCTTGAAGACACTCACTGATATTCTATGAAAAGCCTTCAAAGTGAAAGAGATGTCTGTGTTAAATGATTCTCTGAATCCTGTGAACATTAAGAGAAAGCAGGCTTCTGACTGAGATGTGAGTGAGGATGAAGTGAACACTCATCTCAATACCTTGAGACCTGAAATGTTAATGTATAAGAGGCACTTGAGTAAGAATCAAGAGATGACTGCAAAAGTGTTAGTGAACACAGAAGCTTTTACACAATATATTAATAATTATATAATCTGAAGATTGAAAGAGATCTGTCAAGTGAAGAATCTCTGATACATAAGATTATCTGATAACTGATATTTAATATTATCTGTAAGAGTAAAAGTTCCCTTGCACTTCAGAGAATGATCTTGCTATATTTAAGTGTAAGAGCTGCAGAACATGAAATATAACCTTATTCTCAGACTCAATTGATTTCAAAGATTCAATTCACAGATTCAATGATGTACATGTCATATGCAGTTAACTGATAGGAAGAAAATGGTTCATATAATTCTATTAACTGATATGAGAAGGACATTTCACACTCCTGATATAGAAGAATTAAATCTGCTTATACATTAACAAGCAAAGAGAATAATTCACAAGATCTTATTTAAAAGCATTCTGTATATCATACAGGACCCGGAAGCAGAGAAAACCAAGATAAAAGATATACAGAAGAACAAGTGTATGAAGAAGCTTTTGAAGAAGTATGAAAAGATCTTTCAAACAGATCTTTCATCAGAATTGCTGCTGGAATAAGAATTTGTACATGAGATTGACACAGGGGATGCAAAACCAGTTAACCAGAATGCATACTCTCTGTCACAAACACACCTTGAAGAATAGAAGCATCAGATCACAGATCTTCTAAAATGTGATCTCATACAATTCTTATCAAGCGCATGGAGCTTTTCAGTTCTATTTATAAAAAAGACAGGTGAGAAGTGATGAATATGTATCAATTATTAAGCACTTAACAAGCTTATGATCAAGAATGAATATTCACTGTCACAGATTCAACAACAGTTGAATACAGTTGAAAATGCCTGATATCTATCAAAGATTAATCTTCTCTCAGAATACTGGCAGATCTGTGTAGATGAACTGTCAGTTCTACAAATCATATTTAATACACAATGAGAAAAGTTTGAATTCCTGATAATGTTATTCAGTCTGACAAATGTATCTATCATCTTTCAAACAATGATGAATACAATTCTTCATAAACAGAATGAAACCTTATATCTTGTATATCTTGATAACATTCTAGTCTTTTCAAACTCATATAATGAATATCTGAAGCATCTTGATGAAGTGCTTATAACTGTAACAGAGTATAAGCTCTACATCAAATCAATGAAGTGTGTGTTTGAAACAGAAGAGTTGAAGTTTATAGAATATGTAGTAAGTGATGACTGTATACACCTCATCTCAGAGAAATTGAATGTCATAGTGAATTGACTGTAACTGAGAAATATACATTATATACAACAGTTTCTTGAGTTGATCTCATATTACTGCAGATTTATCAAGGATTTCACATGAATATCTACATCACTCTCAGATCTCTTAAGAGAAACAGATGCAAATCTGTGAAAGAAGAAGTTTCATTCAATCATCTGAAATACTGTGTGTGAAGAGGCTTTTCTCACACTGAGAAAACATATAATAATATCTTCAGTGCTTATTCAATCAGATTGTGATAAACCTTTCTATATTAAGACAGATACATTTGAATGAGCTATCAGAGACACTCTTCTACAGATGAGTAAGAATGACAAGCTGCATCTGATAATATATGATAGTAGAAAACTATCAGGCGCTGAGCTCAATTACTCAGTGTATGAAAAGGAATTGCTAGTGATCAAGCATGTACTGGCATTGTAGAATAGATATATTGACAACAGATATACAACAATGATGATCACAGATCACAAAAGCCTTGTCTATCTACAATTGATAATAAAACCTTCTAAATACTTAGCACATTGAATCTCAGAGTTTTAAGTGTACAATCTTCATATCAAATACTGAAAGGAATTGAATACTGTGATGTCTGACACAATCAGTTGCAGACCTGATTTCATGAATGAGAGTTCTATGAACCAGACATAAGAGATGTTTGCATTAAACATGCTGAGAGAATGCAAGAAATCAGAATGAGTGAATATCATAATCTCTCACTTGAAGAATGATAAGATGTTGAATAACAAGTGTCTCATGAAAGTAGTAGAAGAGATACTTCTGAACTTCAAGCTAAGAAAATTAAAAAACAATATGTGTGCTTTATCATGATCTAGAATACATAGAAGCTCTCTATCTAGAATCTTCATTTAGATGTGACTTGATGACTCACATGCACAAGGAATTCAGTCACTTAGAAAGCTCTGAACTCATAAGTGTACTCAAATCAAGAGTATACTGACCAAGCATGACTGAGGACATTCAGATGTATACTCACAAGTGTCTGAATTGTCAGATTGTGAAAGAATCTAAGAAAGAGTTAGAATATGAGAAAGTATAATATCAGATGAAGTGTACAATACAACTGTTCAAACAATGAGAGATAAATCTCATAGACATATTGCCGCGAATATCAAATGAAAATCAATGAATAATCACTACTATTGATTATGCTACTGACTGGCCAGTTACAAAAGCAGTTTCAGAGGTGACAGAGAAGATGATAGTGAAGTTTCTACATGATAAGATCTATGTTAACTATGAAATATCATGTGAGATTCTCACTGATAACAGTGTGAATCTTGTGAGAGAAGTGATGAGGCATTTTGTGAGCCAGTTACAGACAAGACATTGTAGAACAATGCTATATCATCTGTGAATAAATGAGAAGATGAAATGCTTGAATGGAATCTTGGGCAACATGCTGATAAAATATCTAGTGATCAAGCCTACAAGACTATGAGATGAATATCTCAGGCAGGTGCTATTGACCACATGAATTCGACAGTATGCAGTCTCTAAGTGTTCATCATTCAACCTGTTGTATGAATTGCATTCGCGCATTCTGAAGAATGCTTTGAAAAAGATGAGAGAGGAAACAGCAGCTATGAACATAACAGTCACAGACACAACAGTTGCAGACATGAAATCAAGATTGAAAGAGATTAGTCACACACATGCAAAAGCTAATAAGTTACTCCTGAACTGAGCAATTCAATTGAAAAGAATATGAGACTCACTAGTTAAGAAATCAAGTCTAAAGATGGAAATGTGAGTTCTTATACACAATGAGAGTTCTGAGAAGTTTCAATCTAGGTGATTTGAGTCATATAAAATACTCAAATCACATTCTCTGAGAATATATGCATTGAAAGAATCAGAGAAACAGGTCTTACACAACTTAATCAATAATTCATGACTTATAAAAGCAAAGATGCAAGACCTGAGTGAATTATGATTATTCACAGTACTATCATCAGTGTTGAAAAAGAAGAGACTTATAATTAAAAAGTCTTGTGAGATAAGAGAAATCATAGACACTTACAAATCAGATAATCTCACTTATTTCAATCTTTTCATGATTACAAGGAAAGAATGAGAAGTAATGAAGAAATCAGATGAATATCATACTTTAATAAGTAATGAGACTGTAGCTGATTGTATGATAACATGCTGCAGACAGCAGACACAATATAGCAAAGAGTGATCTTAAAGTAGCAGACTTGTATATAAGTCAGATCACAGAAGAAAAAGAAATTCAGAGTTGAATTCAACTGTTTACATCAGTTCAATTGCAGAGATCACAGAGAATGAACTATCTGAAACATCTGTGAACATATGAGATCAAGTCATCTCAATCTCTGAGAACACTCAGAGATTGAGTGAGATTAGTTTTGATAAGCTGTTCACTGTAGTGATTTGAGTGAGTGAAGAGAGACAGTATAATGCATAAGACAGAATCACAAAAGATGAAAGCTGCTGAATCTAGTCATTAAATACTGTATCATATAGAGGTTGTGTAAGAGTAGTGACTAGCAGATAAAGAAAAAGTGTAAGAAAAGAAAAGAAATAATGAATTGATCATCAACTGTAAGAATCAGCTGTAAAAGACAAATGTTATCATACACATCTCATTCATTTTTATACATTATATATTTAATCTATTTTCAACACCACATCATCTGAAAAACATTAAAAAAGGAAATCTCAAAACTTGAGATTTGCAAGGGATTCAAGGGCTGCAAGTTACTCTTATAATAACACTGTGTATATCTCTGATTCCTCTACTGCTCTGCATACAATATTAATGTCATTTATTACAAGATTGACTGAAATGCCAATATAGAAATGCATACATGTATACATAGAGAAATTGAAGAAGAGCACAGAATCTGCAGAACCAGAAGCCAGGACAGAAAGAACAGAGATGAAAGAAACAGAAGAAGAAGAAGATGCAGAACTGAACAAATGACAGTAAGAGTCACTCAGAGCTGAATGCTTATAATCTGATATATACACAATCTTCTCTGCAGAGAAGAGAGAGAAAGTGATGAGAGAAGCTTAAGAGTAAGAGAGAGTAGTCTCAGCAGTGTTATCATCTTCAATTGAAATGATCTCTGACACTGAAGCAACTAAGAATCATTATTAGTGTATAAAAATTATAAAAGCAGAGATAATAATTACTGAATAAACACTCACTGATCTTAGAATTGTATACATAATTACAACATGCACAAGGCTTCTCAGAAAGAGAGAGAGAGACACAGAGAAATACAGGAAGCAGAATGTAGTATATGAACAGCTCATTCTCATAATAACATCTCAGACAAGATGTATAAGTCTCATATCTGTGAGTGTAAAAGAGTACAACATCTGTGTTCTCATTTCTGAAAACACAGATATCTTTTACCTGCATTATGAAGTTGAACAACAGATGTCAGAGAATAGGCTGATACAGATCTATCATTCTGAAGAAATTCATTAGAGCAGATATCTCTGTAATATTGAACTTTACAGTTATAAAAAGCTTCTTGATATCTGTAAATGTTATAACTTTATACACAGTAAAACTCATAATAATTTCTTCTAAGAACAGAAAAATCAGCATTAGAAAGAAAAGATGAAAAAGAAAAAGACTTACAATCTCAACACTGTTAAGAAAGAGAGTGATTCTCTGATATAAATGAATAATTGTCTTATCATGAATATTTAAAATGAATGTAATAATCAGTGTCTGTAACTGAGCTTTAGATAGTTATGTTATATACAGTCTTCATACAATAAATCATTCTGAGAGTCAGTAAGAAAAGCAGAAGTATACATGCTGAGAAACATGATTCATTAAGTCTATGCAACATCTTCTTGAAATGAGAAGAGCTGATAACAAAAGCAGAGACAGTAAAACCAGGAGTGACAGGAGTGAGAATCACAGGAACAGAGGTAGTGAGAGTGGAAGAATTAGACACAGAAGTAAGTGTAGAAGATTAAGAGAGAGCAGCAGAGAAAGAAGTGGCAGAAGAGGCAGAAAAGAACACAGAAGACTCAGTTATATATGACACAGATAATTTCTTCATTATCACATTCTTCAAGTTCTCAATCAATGATTCAACATTGAGTTCACTATTATCAGTGAATATGAATCTGTCAACATATGAAGATTCTACATGAATAAAAATAACATATCAGCATCTGTGTTCATGCAAAATCATATCAGAAAACATAATCAGAAACTCACTAAGAAGAAGAAATAGTTGAGAGTGTATGAGAAGATGAAGAAGAGATGTTATTCATGATAATATATTCTGATGATCATTAGAAGATAACAAGTTCTGATCACATATATTTCACAACACATTACACTTACTGCTAATGAACTGCCTGATATAAGCACTACAATGACACTTGTTATAAGAATGAGAGATTATTATCAGAAACATATACAATGTAATAGATAAACAGATAGAAGGTGTTGAACAGAAGAAGAAGCAGTAATCTTGAATGAGATGATAATAGCATTTAATGATGATGATGATGAAGAAGATGATTGAAGAATGAGAAAAGTTAGTGAATAAGTGATGTAATATAGTGAAAGTTTCTTTATAAGGGCATACACAGAACACTAGCTGAATCCAGAATAGGTCACAAGATCGCGAACACTAGTGGCGCGCTAATCCGCATGAAGCTAGAACAGATGTCATGGTCATGTGAGCATGACTGAATCTGGTGAGGGAGGATGTGGTTTGAAAGAACATACAGTGGTTTGAAAGAACATACAACTGTTGAATAATAACGCGGCCGCTTCCGAACTAGCTTATGAGTGTAAAGAGGCCATAGCAGACGCTAATTAATTTAGTGTATAATATTACAATATATAAGAAGCCGGCGTACGCCTGTAATTGTATGCTGGCTTAAGCAACCTTTGAATCACACTTCTAGTAGTTAACAGTACATATCACGCCAAGCTGCAAACACCTGAATAATCATCTGCAAGTACTTATTCTTATATCTACAGTCTCTTCTATCACTTTCACTATCTTTACTTCTCTCTTACTATCTTCATCATATTTTAATCTCTGTGTTTATAGTATATACTGTTAAATACTCTATAATAAAATCTCATGTGATGTTATATACATCTCTTTGAATTTATGAATAAGATTGAATAGCTCACTCTGCAGTCTGTACAGCTCTGATTAATCTGATAATAATAATAGAGATGATACAGAGTGAAAGAGAGTAGTAGAAGAAGTAGAGATGATAATAATAATAGTAATGAGAGAGTAAAGAGTAAAAGAAGTGAAAAGAATGATAACAGTGAATAGAGATAGAGAATAAAAGTGATAAAGAGAGTTATGAGATGATAGAGATAGTAATAGTGATAGAGAGAGTAGAGGTGATAAGAGAGAAGTAGAGATAGAGAGGTGAAAGTGATAGAGAGAGCTGCAGGGCGGTTAGAGGCAGTGATAATGATAGAGAGAGTAGAAATGAAAGAGGTGATAAGAGAGTAGAGATAGAGAGTGAAAGTAATAGAGAGAGCTATGAGGCGGTAGACGCGGTTAGACTGGCCGGCAGGACCATGAATTTCACATTTAGTTTCATTTGATCTGGTTTCATACATTTCTTGGCGTGAGTCCCACCAGGACCAAGCCTCAAAAAAATCTGAAAATGAATCATTTCTGAGAGAAATGATGTGAAAAATGACCAGATTTAATTCAAGAACAGTGAAATGAGAGTAGTTTCTCAGGATAAACTGTGAAAGATGATCATTCTTTCAAAATCAGAATGAGACTGAGACTGAAGATTAAAATCAGTCTCATTCAGTTCATTCAGTGATTGTTTATATAATCAGAATTTAGTAATGATTATTGATAATACTCATGAAACAATTAAATACATTCTTGTACAAGTTTATTCTTCACTTTCTCATGAAAACTACACTTCTCTGATATACTGTAATCAGAGATATTAAACTGTCTGATAATTTTATGTTTTATAATCATGAGTTTCTTGATTATTTCTTCTTATAATTGTCTCTGATAATAGTGATAAATATTTCAACTTGAGTTGAACTTTCACTTCATTCTCATCTCTGTCAATGAAATTGTCAGAATATCACATGTCATCAGTGTAACAGTTGAATATATACTCTCAACAATTTTTCATAACTCTAGAATTGATTTGATGTGTAAATTTGTCAGATTATCTTGAAGATAGCAGTCAAATTCAGTTTTATAAGTATGTAGTTTTGCCTGATTTTCAGTTGTAATCAATATATATAAGTTCTGTTTCAAAGTTAGTATTATAGTTCTATGAGATATGAAGTGTTATCAAAGATTGTTACTTACTAGAGAATTGTATTTCACTGTCTTCACATCTTAAACATCTGCTCATTCAAATCTCTGATAGTTGACATTGTAGTAGTCTCAGACTAATTTAACATATAAGTCTCATTTCTTCTCTGTTCAATCTTGAGAAGTGTAGATATTAACTCAATAGAAGAAATCTAGTAGAGCTGCTATAGCATAGTACTCTGTAAAAGATTGTTCAGTTTTGCTGTAGTAATATACCAGTTTATCTCTTACAGTAATAATAGCCTGTGCTATAGCATCATCTCAGACTGAATTTCTTTTTAAGTGATTCAACTGCTTCTCAAGATGAGTAAATAAACTGTTATACACTTATCAGGCTGACTGCAGCATTGATGTATGAGTGATTAAGACTGTCTTTATTATCTTATAAAACTGAAACAGTAAATCAATCACATATTTCAACTGAGTTCACTTCATATCAGAAAGTTTCAATATCTGAATCTTTTTCTAATCAGAGTGTTGCACTTAATAATCAATCATCTGACACAATTGAAGAGTCTGAATAGTTATCTTATATATTGAACTTCACTGTGTTCTAACATTCTGTATCATATTCAGTAATGTGACTGATTTATTTATTTATTGAATATCATGGAATTGTTGTTATTGTTTAGAGAAGATATAAATCATATTAACAATATTTTGAATCTGTGATATTTAAATTATTAGTCAATCTATTCAAAATTAACAGTAGTATTATTAAAAAGTATTATTAAAAAGTAATATTAAAAAGTGTTGTTAAAAAACATTATCTTTTATAAAGTAAATGTAAAAGTTACTTGAGTAATCACTTTCATCTCATTCTCATCTCAAGAATCAGTCATCTCATTATTCTTCATCTCAATATTAAGATTCTTTATCAGTGTTTGTATTATAAGTTGAATCACATGAGCAATGCAGAGAATATGATCTTATTTATTATTTCAGAAATACAAAGTCAATTTTTACTTCAAGCTCTTTATCATAGTGTAGTTATTTACAGCATTGTCAGTTGTAATTGTAAGAAGACTGAGACTAATATCTTAATAGTCATTTTTAATCACAGTCATTAATATCTCTGTTATATAATCCTCAGTATGACTACTGATCAATGATTTAAATTCAATTAATGTCTCTTGATAAGTTCAGTTCTCATCAATATAATAACATATAACTCTTATAAATGTAAGATTGTTTGTACTAGTTCATGTATTCACTGTGAGAGACACTCTTCAATGATTCTTCAACTCTGATTCTAGATATTGTATATTGACTTTATACTATGTCTCAAGATTGAACTGAAGACAGAATCAATGTAGAATATGAAGATTTGAATTAAGTATTTGAAGAAGTGTTCAGAATTCGGAGTTTTCAATTGATTGAAGAGAAAGATTCAGAGATATACATATATAAAGTAATTATTTACAGAAGTTATCAGATGAGAGTTGTGAAATCAGAGTACTGATACATGATCATTTTTGTATAATTTTCTTCAAATTAGAAAGTTAGTGTTATCAAAAATTATTATCTAATAGAGTAACTTATCAGCTCAGTAGTAATTTTCTGATTATTTTTCTTTTATTATCTGCATTCTGATGACTTCAGATGTTGAGAAATTTCTTCAGAGTTATAATCAGTTCATAATGAATGTTTCTGAATAGAGTTGCAGTGAATACAGCAGAGAGATAACTCTTCAGTAATCTATAATACAATCTGTTGATAATTATTCTATAGTTTATCTTGATATTTGTGTTGAGTTTTTCATAAATTTCATGACCTGGAATCAGATGTGAAGAATGAAGTGATTATTTATTATAATTGAAAGAGAGCATTCTGTGTTGAATTATAAATAATGTAGACTTTGTAATTCACAGTGATTTCTTGAAGAGTTTGTGAATCTTCAATAGAAGTAAAAGAAGTGAAAGAAGTGAATTCAAAAGATATGATAATAATTTAAGAAAGATAATAATTTATTTTCAATAACTGATCACTGATGTGTGTAAGAAGAATTAATATAAGAGAAAATAATCTTGTTTCTTAGCTTAGTTATAATTTTAGTACTAACTCAGATTGAATATCATTGATGTATAAAAGTAAATAAACAATCTTGATTAATCTCTGTCATATTTCTTGAAATATATTAATATTATGAAAGAGAGTGTTATCAAATTGTATTATCAGATGATATTATTAAAAATATATTAATATTGTGAATATCAATGTTGAAAAAATGTTGATACTTATATATTATAGTGATTTATGAATCATGATAGTTAAATATATATATATATATATATCATTCCTGACTTGATTACAACTTGTATAATAATTTTTGAAAACTTAAAATCAATTTTAATTATTAATAATTAAAAACTTAAACTTATAATTAACTAATATAAAAAGAAAAAAATTTACTTCTTCTCTTTCTTATTCTTCTTATCATTCTTCATAATTTACTTCTTATTCTTCTTCTTCTTCTTCTTCTGCTCATCTGAGATGATAATCATCTCAAAATCTCTCTTCACTGTCTTCTCAGAGAAGGGTTTCTGCTGCTTCCTCTCAGCCAGGTCAACCTGCACCTCAAAATCCCACATTTCCTGGTCTGCTGTCTCAGGTTCCATCTCAGCAGTAAGCAGATTGACATGTTCAGAGAGCAGAGCTGTTTTCTCAATATTCTGAATCATGAAGTGTATTCAAGACCTGAACAAGGCCTCAATTCTCTTCTTCTCTGTCAGCTTCTGCTAATCAATTAGAGAACAGAAGTATTATCAAAAATTATTATCTCTTAATAAATAAAAAACTTATCAGTTTTAACTTCTTTATCTTCTGCTTCAACATCTTCTTAATCTTCTTCTGCTACTGCTTATTTACAGTAATACTCTTCTTCTCTCTCTCTCTCTTTATCTTGATCTTAAATCATTCTTAAGACTTCTTCTGATCTCACTGCTGCTGTATGAGACTCTTCACTGTCTTCTTCTTCAATCTCTCACAGACAGTGTTATCTGCATTATTTCTATACTTAGTTCAGTCTAAATCTATCAGAAGTGTTACTTAAAATTGTTATCATTCTGCTTTCTTACAGAGTCTCTTCAAGGCATTATAACATGTCTTATAATCTGTCTTCTCTCACTTAAACATCTTCTTCTTCTCTTTCTTCAATCTGTGACAGCACTCACACGCCTTGATGATCTGCAGGACCACAGAATATTTGAAGAAGAATGACATGATTGATTTCAGTGAGTGTTGAAGAGAGATGAAGGCAGAAGAGGCAGTCAGAAATGATATAATAATGATGATAATAATGATAATGATGATGATAATAATGATGGTAATAGTGATAATGATGATGATGATGATAATGATGAAAGAGAGAGTGCATTGAAATATATTACTGACTTATCAAATATAAAGAGACTCAAAGAAAATATTAACAGCTTTCAGTGATGTACAGAAACAGCTACAGTGTTGTATAGTAACATTATCTTTATTCAATACATGCACTGTTGATATTCTTTATATACAGTTATCATATAATCTGTATCAGAGATACATGCAGAAAACAGATCTTTATTACTAGAGTAAATGATTACAGCAATTCTCTGTTTTCATATTATAAAGATAAGTTATTCTCATTTCTTTCTTCTCTCTTTTCTCTTCTTCAATCAATCACTAATTTCAAGCTGATATGAAAACTATTAAAACACTCTCAGAAACTCTTAAATTGAAGAGTATAGACTAATTAAATTTCAAATGCAGAAGAAATTAAATTATCTTCTACAGATTCAATTATTCATTCTCTCTCAAATAAAACAGCAGTTGCATCCCTTTTCTTCTCAATCAAATGAAACATAGCCTGTGAAAAGTGAGTATCACGCCAGGTCATAATAGTCAACACAGCCCCAGCATGTAGAGCTGTATATACACAGTGCATACTGAACTGAGAGACTGTGTGAATTGCAAATCAGCAGCAGCATCTCAGAGAGAGCTGTGCAGCATAAGAAAGCTGCAACTCTCAGTCATATATGCAGAGAGTGAATTGTCATAGTAAGTGCATGTGTATTAAAGTAATGCTTTTTGATAACACTCAGTCTCTGATATAATGAAAATAGAGTCTCTCTGTGAGATCTGTTTCTATCAGAAGTCAGGAAATCTTATATTTCTCAAGATCATCTTCATATACCTTGTCTGTGAAATCAATGAAGAGAATCATTAATTTCAGTGTTCTGCTCTTAATGTTATTCAAGTGATAGCAGAGTTCACTCTAATCACACTTTTCAAGTGTATATTTTCTAATTATTCACATTTATATAGATATATACTGATTATTTATTAGATGATATTAAAATAATGACTCATCACAGCTGTGTTATTCTCACTATAAGAGATACACAGTTGATGATGAACATTGTAAAGACTCTGAGAAGTGAGTATTTTAAGAATACTGTAGCTCTGTGACCTTGATTTTTTTTTATTTTTATTTTTTATTTTTTTCTTTTTCTTTTCTTTTTTTTTTTTATTTTTCTTTCTCTTTCTATCTCTTTTTTTCTTTCTCTTCTTTTTTTCTTTCTCTTTTTTTTTTTTTTTTATTGTGATTTTTTCTTGTTATTTTGTTTTTTATTTTTTCATTATTTTTTGTATTTTACATTTTTTTTTTTAATTAAAATGATATTAATTATAATCTGTGTTCAGAAAAGTAATGATATTTAATAATACTCTCTGTTGAATTTTCAACAAATGAGTACTATGTTATGATATTATGTAAGTGAGAAATGATTTCATAGTCTTATTTAATATCATTTTCAATAATGAGATCAGAATGAAAATGTGACTAAGAATTCAAACATATTCTTTATCTGAGACTAGATTTTTATTTGAAAAGTGAATCTGGGATCTTTAATATTTGAAATAACAGGATTTGAAATCAATGTGATGAACACAAACCATGACCAGGAGTAATGCTTTTAGGCAACATGACAACTGTAAAGTTTGGTCCTGGTCTCAGACACGGTCACACGGTCAGTCTAATCACAGTATCAAGTTAGAAAAGAAGAATAATAAGAACTTTAAGTCATTATAAGATCTTCTGTATAATATGTCTCAAGATGAACTTCTTCTTCTTTGAAAGACACTCAATAATCTGTTAAAGAAGAAATTCATATATATTAATAACTCTTTCACTACAGCTTCTATTCTCTTTACAAAGAAATCAGATAAAGAACTCTAATTCTGTGTGAACTATTAAGATCTGAATCAATTAACAAAGAAAGATTATTATTTCTTATCTCTTATTAATGAAACTCTAGCATGTATCAGATGAGCTCAATACTTTACAGAGTTAAATATTATTACTACATTTTATAAGATTGTATCTCTGAAGAAGATGAGTGACTTATAGTATTTCAACACGATATGATCTCTTTAATTCAGTAGTCACACTCTTTAAACTGACTAATGTCTTC
>NW_003101677.1:3074245-3087046 GCF_000003855.2 Blastomyces gilchristii SLH14081 | reverse complement strand
GCGTATGATGAGTGCTTGCATGATGTTAAATACAGATCAAGTGTTGATTATACAGGAGGAAATACAGGTGTTGAGATCACACCAAGATAACAAGAACATAGGAAAATACAAAGGAGTGACAATTAAATACATACAATAATAACTTCTCAGCCCAGGAACATAGAGTGATTCATTGAAGTGATTTGTACACCTCTGTATTTATTAGGAACCTGAGGTGCTTGAGTTCCAGATTTAATGTATCCCCTGCGGGTTTCAAACCCACACGCCTTGGTTTCCCACACCAAGGTGCTACTGAGTGGCCGCATTAACGATTCAGCCACCGGGGCTAATTAACTGAGTATAACATATATAAGAAGCCGGTGTACATCTGTAATTATATACTAACTTAAGCAATCTTTGAATCATATATGATAGTATGTCTAAAAACTGATGAGAAGTACAGACTTCTTCAGAATATAATAATTCTGTCTATGAAGTGATTTATAGTTATCATATTAATGTGATTCTAAAATATCTCAAAAGATAGTGTATAAAGAAGTAGTGAGTAATTATTATTATTATTATTCTTCCATTATACTCATATGCAAGCAGAGCTTATGATGAGTCCTTGCGTGATGTTAAATACAGGTCAAGTGTTGGTTATACAGGAGGAAATACAGGTATTGAGACCACACCAAGATAACAAGAACATAGGAAAATACAAAGAAGTGACAATTAGATACATGCAATAATAACTTCTCAGCCCAGGAACATAGAGTGATTTGTTGGAGCGATTTGTACACCTCTGTATTTATTAGAAACCTGAGATGCTTGGGTTCTGGATTTAATGTATCCCCTGCGGGTTTCGAACCCACACGCCTTGGTTTCCCACACGAAGGCACTACCGGGTGGCTGCATTAACTATTCGGCCACCGGGGCAGGTTCTGAGACACTGCTATGCAACAGAAAGTATTAGATTGATTACAGAGTGTCTGATAGAGAAATACTTCTCTTATAACATTTATTTCTGACTTTGATATCAAGATTCTAGAACCAGATAATCAATCTTGAGAGAATCAAATAAAGATTAGTATGCTTAACAAGATATTGACTTTCAAACTCTTACAGACTCTTGTAAATATTAACAAAGACTTAACTTATAAAGACTTCTGTATACAACTCTGAACACTGAATAACTGTCTTATCAAGCTCAAGAGTATACAGAATAGTGATAGAAGATATTACATCTCAGTCACTTATATATCTGCACTGAAGAATAATAACAATGATACAGATATCATGAACTGAGTAGACTCAAATGTCTATACATAAGCAAGAGTCTCTATCATTCAAACAGGCTTCTGAGCTTCTGAGATCACTTCTGAAGAAGTCACTGATCAATATCAATAAGAAATATGCATTAATTATAACTGATTAGATTATATCACTTTCAACTGCTAATCAGTCTATATATCTTCTCACTTAAAAGAAAGATCAATATCAGCAGTTCATATCAATCACATTGTATTGAAGAAAGATTTAAAAGATAACTATAAGAACATCTCAATGAAATAGAGAAAAGATTAACTTCTGTTCAAATTTATAAACAGAAGGTTGAAGAGGTCAGATAACAATAATTTAAAGAGAAAATAATAATGAATGTAATTCTTATATCTACTGTGATTGATAATATGTATAATATGAAAGTTATAATAGACAGCAGTCTATATCATTATTCAATAATTAAATCTTCAGTTGTAAGATGTTATAATCTTCAGTGTATTCTTTTATTAAAAATCTGACTTCTCACAGAATTTGTTGATTCAAAGAATCTTCATATCTGTTACATGATGAAATTAAATATAGATGTTGAAGAACATTAATATGAAGATGCTTATGTATATGAGATTGATAATCTTGACTATAATCTTATACTAAAGCTTGTCTGACTGTCTCAACAAGACATCTTATTAGATACTTAAAACAGAAGATTAATATTCTCTAACAATTATAGAATTCACAAAGATAATATTTACAAGACTATGAACCTTACACAGATCTCTGTCAATGCTTATGAAATACTGTGAAAAAGAAGTCATTGATAAAATCACTGACAAAGTCACTGATAGTAGAATTATATATCAATCTATTCTATCAGTCTGACTGATATTAAGAAAGTTCTAGAGAAGTTATCTTATACTATAATAATAGATTCTTATACAAAACTCTCTTATCAATATCATGAATATCTAGATGTCTTTTAACAAGATAATACTATGAATATACCTCTCTTACAAGATTCAGAAGTAGATCAAAGTATCAAGTGAGAAAAGAAGAATAATAAAAACTCTGAGTTATTATAAGACTCTCTTTATAATATGTTGTAAGATGAACTTCTTCTTTGAAAAACACTCAATGATCTGTTGAATAAGAGATTTATATATATTAGTAACTCTTCTGCTACAGCTTCTATTCTCTCTGTGAAGAAATCAGATAAAGAACTCTGATTCTGTGTGAACTATTGAAATCTGAATAGATTGATAAAGAAATATTGTTATCTCTTATCTCTTATCAACAAAATCCTAGTATGTATCAGACAAGCTTAATAATTTACAAAGCTAGATGTCATTGCTATGTTTGATAAGATTTGTATCACTGAAGAAGATGAATAACTTACAGTATTCTGAACATGTTATAATCTCTTTAAATGAGTAGTGACACTCTTTGAACTGACTAATACTTTCAGTACATTTCAGAAGTATATTAACTGAGCACTCTGAGATTTTCTTAATAAATTTATATCTTCATATCTAGATAATATTCTCATCTTCATTAATCAATTCAGAAAGAAATATTAAAAACATATGTAAAGAGTATTACAATAATTATAAGAAGCAGAACTATCTGTAGATATTGATCAGTATAATTTTAGAGTTAAGAGTATAAAATACCTAGATTTTATCATAGAAGCTGATAAGAAGATTCAAATGAATTCTGAGAAGATCTTCATTATTCTTGAATGAGAAACTTCATGTACTGTGAAAGATGAATAATACTTCATCAGATTTACTAACTTCTATCAGTGATTTATATAAAACTTCTCAGATATTACAAGATCACTTACAGAACTTACTAAGAAGAACTCAGTATTTCAGTGATCAGCAGACACTGAAGCTGTATTCATATAAATGAAGAAGATATTTATTAATATTTCTCTGCTGATAATATTTGATTCTGATTATAAAAGAGTTATTGAAGATGATTTCTCTGACTATATCATAGAAGAAGCTATATTACAATATAATAATAAAGATGTCTTACAATTATATATCTTTATATCTAAGAAACTTAGTTCTGCTGAATGCAATTACAAGATCTATAATAAGAAACTTCTCATAATTATACACTGTTTAGAAGAATGAGACTCTGAACTCTGAAGTATCTTCAAATTTGAGATAATCACAGATTATAAGAATCTCAAGTATTTCATAATTATCTGCAATCTTATCAAATGTCAGATGTAATAGTTCAAGGTATTAAACTGTTTTCATTTCACTATACACTATCACTTCAGTAGTTAGAACTTAATAACAGATGCTATCTCACAATGAGAGTAAGATATGCTATTCAATATAATTGACACATGTTAAATGAACTGAGAACACTGACTCTTGAATCTGAAGATATTAGTTGATTATAATGAGACTACTTATGATACTATATATACTTCACTAATCAGAATATCTTCTGAATCTACACTAAATGAATTGTAGCATATAAATGCAAGAGATGCATGATTCTTATATAACTGATCACTCAGGTCATGCACAACTGTATTGAATAATCTCTTGAGAGTTCTACTAGTCTGAGATATTAAACAGTATCAGATGTTTTGTCTGAAACTGTAATCATTATTTCTCTATCATCTTGTAAAAGAACTGTAGAAAAGAGCTGCTGAAACTGCTTAATATCTCTGATAGAATCTCTTAAGATGTGATAATTAACTTCACTATTAATCTCTCTGAGAGTACAAGTTGTAGAAATGTTTTAATTATTATGAACTGATTAAGTAAAGATATAATATTGAAATCTTATGATAAGATGAATACTGAACAAGTCACTGAAGTCTTTCTATGAAGCCTGTTCTATTGAATGCATGAATTACTCATATCTATAGTATCAGATCAGAGCTGTTAATTCATGAGCACTCTCTGAATAAGAATCTATCAAGTTCTTAAGATTACACACTTTATTAACTGTCTATCACTCTGAGACTGATAATGCATCAGAACAGATAATTCAGACTGTAAAGAATTTTCTTTATAAGTTCTATATTCACTTATAAGATGATTGATATAATCTTCTTCTACACACAGAGATTACTATCAATGACTGAGATGCTATCTTAACAGATGTAAGCCTGTTCTTTCTTATACACAGTTATTATATGAAAGTGTTAAATCTTCTAGAGATCACACAGTTCACACTAAATCTCTGTAGTTCAATTCAGATCACTGATAATATAGTGAGAAAGCTTCAAGATATCTGTGACTGAGCAGAAGTCTTCATGATGAGTGTTGAACAAGATTAAGAAGATCAAGTTAATATCTGATAAGATTTCACAGAACAGTATAAGATAGAAGATCTTGTATAATTAAATCTTAGAAATATACAGATCACACACTCATTCTGTACATTGAATTATCATTTTGTAAAATACACAGTGATAGAAGTTCTAGACAGCTGTAACTACTGTCTTAATACTCTGTCAGAGATTCATGATGTGTTTCACATGAGCTTGCTCTGCTATACTATTACTGAGTCATTCTCTTCTCAACTAACTTCTGACTGACAGCTGTCAGAGTTCATATAAGAAGATAATGAACTTGGGTGAGAGATTGAGAATATTCTCAATCAGAGATCTCACAGCTGCAGCTGATAATATCTTGTAAAATGAGTCAGCTATAATTATCTGATCTGAACTCTGAGTTCTGTGTTATCTGAGACCACGGCTCTTAACTGATGAGAACTACACATGATCAGAGAAGAGAGAGGTTAATATGATAAGCTACTCTTGATCAATTATATAGATTATTTCATTACACTTCATAGATTCTGCTGAAAGCTTTAATTCTTGATTATTCTTAATCACTGATTCTTAGCTGAAACTCATGAAATTTCTATTCTTTCACTCTGAAGCTTCATCATGTACATTATTATATATGTGTATAAATATTCACTCTGATCACTAATTCTCACACTTTCTCTTTCTTTTTCTTCTTTAACATTTTTCACCTTGTCATATAAGATCTATAAATATCATACTGATCTATTCGGCGTAGGCCTCTTACAATATTTCATATTTATACTCAATAGTTTTGTGATCTTTGATATAGAATTCACATTTTGAGTCTCTGAAATAAGAGATTGCACAGTGTTCATATCTTTGACAGTTTAAACACTGTGTTTGTGCTTTGAGATTCATTCTTGAGTCTTTGTATTCATAAACTCTCATTTTCAAAATCATCACTCTTACTTCAGAGATTTTTGATTGTTCATGTGACTTTGTATAAACTAGAACAGAGACATTTGTTCTGATTTGTCTGAATTCAATTGAATTCAGTTATACAGGCTTCTTTCTCAGTTGAATAGAATTCTATTCTTCTAACTTATTTTTGAGAAGTAGCATTTTTTTCTCACAGTCAAAAATTTCGACTGAAATATCATGAAGAATGAATTTATCTCACTTTTCATCTCTCTTAGATAGAATTGTTTTATTTAACAGAGATTCTATTTACTGATTTTCAGATATTCTCATTGTCAATAAGAAATTCCACGCTGAATTCAGGCATTGTACTTAGAATGATGAAATTTTCAAAGAAAGATAATGTGATTGAAGCTATAACTGATTTTTACACTTCAATATTATACATTAACTGAGAAAAGAACTGCTGATTGATTTTGTTTCTAATTTTAAAAATGAGATTTGAGTTCAGCTTGTTCTTCTGCAGAATCTCTCTATTTAAGACTTTGAGAATAAGTCTTCTATTTCTGAAGATTTAAATATTTTTCTCTTTTTGCATTTTCTTCGCTTCTTTCTTATGAAGAGAAGTATAAGTATTTTTTCTCTGAGTACTTTCAGAGTTTTGAGCAGGTTTTGAGACAGTAGATTTAGAAACAGCAGATTTTACTGCTTGAGCATATGTTTTTTTCTGATTAAAAGAAAAAGATGAAGAAGAGTCAGTGATTGTACTAGAAATTTTCAATGATTTTTAACTGTGTTTGAAATTCTAAGCTTGAACTTAATCACTTTCTGTAGTTGTCTAGCCTGATCATGAAGAATTAACAAAACCTCTTCATTTATCTCAATCAGACACTGTTTTCCAAGAATTTTACTGACTTTTTCAAGCTCTTGTATTTCAAGAACTTGTTGTTTCTCTATTTCTTCTTTCTTTCGTCTCTTCAGAATTTCAATCTCAGAAATAGCATCTGAGAAAGCATCTTTTTCCACATTAACTGAGTGTATTTTTGAACTCATTTTTCTCACTCAATGAAAGGCTGGTCAGACTGTTTCAATTGAGAGATTTATCAGTCTATTTTCAATTGAAAAGTCGGTCAGACTATTTCAAAAGAAGTATGAAAGACTTTTATGTATAAAACACCTGATTTTTTTTCACACTAGTTCAGTAACTAGGTTAGATTTTTGAAGAGAATCTAATAAACTAAAACTGATTTTTAAGATAAATCAATAAAATCTTTACAATCTCTTTCTTGAGATACAGTGAGAAAAAGTATGATATCAATTGATCATAAATCAGATAATATGACAGTTTTTGAGAGAAAAACTGACAAAAAATAAGTTAATTTTTTGCAGAGAAATTGATTAAAACTATTCAATTTTATTCTAAATTATTTAATTCTTCTCACACAACAAGTGTCCAACTTGAATCAGTTAATAAAGAGTCTAAAAAAGAATTAAGTATTAATGAGAGCTCTTCAGTCACTGAAAAAGTAATTCTTACTTAAAAGAATGTGAAATTATGACAGAAAACAACTCTGTTTTTAATTCTTTGTAAGAACATTATGTAAAACACAGAGAAAAACACATTACTTTTTCAAGAGAAGTAAAAAACTAATTCTAAGATCTTTTTCATTTTTTTACATTAAATGCTGCAGAAGAATGAGATAGAAACTGCTAAGATATATATTACTGTATATCTTCTACTAAGACTTTTCCTCTTTAGAGTCTTGATATTATAGAGAATATAAATCTGTTTCTATATAATAATATAAATATTATCAGTGACATGTAGAGGAACTGGTTATTTATATCTTAAAATAAAAGACTTTGTCAATAATTATATCAATATAGAGTTAATTCTTAAATTCAATAGAAACCTAGTGTTTCTGTTCTCAATCCCTTGCAGAATCTATTGAATATTGAGATATTAAAACTAGATTTAATATATCTCACTATGCAGGAATTGAAGGCTCAGTCAGATCTTAAGATATACTGATTTTATAGTTATTATGTCTGTCAGTTATGTATTAAAGACTGTTAATAAGACATCTTTTTATATCTTTCTGCTGAAGATAGGCCAGGTTGAATAAGATGATACATGAGTGAGACTTGGCATTGATGTCTTGATACATTAAAGACAGACGCAGAGGTTGCACTTTAGATGTGTTCATTGATTATATACTTGATACTATTACTGAGGTATCTTTTTGTATCTTTTTGTCAGAGGTGGGCCAGATTGACAAGGGGGATACGTGAGTGAGACTTGGCGTTGATGTTTTGAAACATCAAAGATAGACAGGGTTTTTGCGGAGGTTGCACTTCAGATGTGTCTTCTAATTATGTGCTTGATATTATTGCTGAGGTATCTTTTTGTATATTTCTGCCAGGAATGGGCCAGATTGAGAAGGGCGGTATGTGAGTGAGACTTGGTGTTGATGTTTTGGAACATCAAAGATAGACAGGGTTTTCATAAAGGTTGCTCATCAGATATCCTCACAAGTACAGAATGAAGGTCTTTCAAAATAGAGATGATTGGTGCATATGACTAGGTCTCTCCATCTTACAATTTGTATGACAATTTGACCCGGGGTTGTGGTGTGATAGAGGTGAGTGTGGGATAATCTCACCCAGGAGTTTTGAACAACATCTGATTCATGTTTGGCTGAATAACTCCACCACCACACGGTGTATGCAGTCGGCCATGGGGTTCAAATGCTCATATGATCGAGGGCTTTTCGATGGATCTATCGGCGGGTTCTTATTCGAACAACTGAGCAAGTTCCCGGGGAAGCAGTTTGTAAAAGCATTTGAAAAGCTCATGAATTTCTGATAATGTGTTGCTTTGAATCTTCATAACAGAATTTAAAATCAGTTCAAGATTCATTTAATCATTATGAATCTGACTATTTTTAAGTCTTTTCAAAGCAACTTGACTATCAGAGAATATTCATACCTCTTTCAAGCTATTTTCTCTTTTATAAGATTTTATCTCAATAAGTTTGAAAGCTTTTACTATGATAAATAGTTCAGCATCAAAGACTTCAGATTCACAGCTCAAATTTCAGAAATCTGAGATGAAATTAATATTATCTTCAGTATAAGCAATGTCTGCATCTACTCTGTTCAAACTCTCATTTTTTAAGTCATCTAAGTAAATCAGAATAGAGTCTTTTATATTGATTATAGAGATCATCTTCAAATGCTATTCATATTGTCTCTCTTTAGATAGTTAATTTATTTATAAGTCTATGAGAGGATTCAGCTTTTCTCTTCAGAGAGATATCTTCTCATGATCAACTGTCTCAATATTTAATAAAGAAAATTGATTTTTAATCAGTGAGTATAATCTATATAGTTGAGAGAGCATTTTCTTTGAAGAATTATTTTCATTTCAATTAAGAAATCTATTTCAATTCAGTTCATTTCCTAAGTTGATTGATGAAAATGAAGAAGAAACTCTTTCTCTGATTATATGATTTGAGCTTATCTTTATAACTCTCAGAGCATAGTTTATACAGACCTTTTCAAATCTAATAGTAGAAGAAAGAATTGAAGATTCAATTTTCATTGCTTTAATAGAAGATGATTTGAATACTCTCAGAATTGTTTTCAAAGCTCTGTTTTACAGACTTTGAAAGAGTTCAGTAAAGTTTTCTTGATTATTTCATTAAACTTAAACTTCATAATCAGCTACTGAGGTAATACAGACTATATATAACTGTCTTATATTCTGAAAGAATAGATCTCTTTCTGTATTTAATAGTCTGATTATACTATTCAATAGTCTTTCTGTCTTGATAGTTCTTTGTTGAATATGATATTTAAAATTCAATTTGAAGTTTAATCATACTTTTAATCATTTGACATTCAAACTGGGTTTAATCTCTTTATTCAAAAAAGTTAGATATAGTTTTTTCTCATTGAATCTAGCAAAGAAATCAATTAACTCAGTTTGAATTATATTAAATTGAATTTAATTAATATCTAGTTTAACAAAGATTTTCTTTGCTGCTTTTTCAATCACTTCTAAATTCTCTTTGTTTGTTTTTGAACTGTAGACTAGATCAATATTATTCACATAACTTAAAGATCTTACTATTTTCATATCTCTATTCTTGAATAGATATGCAGTGTATATTGTAAATTTAATGAGTCAGATTGAAGATTCTTATAATACTTCTATTTTTATCTCAGTCTTGTCTTATTTTATTCTATCAAAGAATAGTTGTATGATTCTTTTAAACATAAAACAGTTAACTTATTTTATTAGAGAAGGTGACAGTTTTAGCATCTTCAAAGTCTGAATTAACTTTGACTTTGAAACATGATTAAATGCATCTTTATATTAATAAAAACTGCAGTTGAGATCAGATCTTCATATTTTGCTATTTAAATATCATGAACAACTGAGAGAATAGTATCAATTGCAGAGTATTGTTTTCTATCTCTTATTTATTCACTAAATAGAAGAGAATCATTAATAGAGCTTATAAAAGATAGTTTAGTAACTATTATCTTTTTTAAAACCTTTTCTCAACAGTTCAATAGAGATACTACTCTATATAACTGAGAAATTGAATCTTTTCTATTAACTTTTACAAGGATCTCTTCAGTGACTTCTCTTCAGAATTGAGAATAATAATCATTTTTTAAGAGATTGAAAAAGTGCTCAAAATATTCATTCTTTAAGTAGAAATATATATTTTGAATAATTAAATGATTGATTGAACTTGAGAAGATAGCTGACTCTAATTCATCTTATGTAACTTCAGGCCATTCTCAGTCATTTTCATCAATGTAGTTGTGAAGTGATATATTCTCTTTCTGTTAATCTGAATCTAATGAGTTTTGAAAGAGAATTCTCATGAAAGCTTGACATTTTTTCTCAACAGAATTTGCTGTATATAATTCTGTAAGAGGCCTACGCTGAATAAATCGGTATAATATATAGGTCTTATAATACAAAAGTGGAAAATGTTACAGAAAGAAAGAAAGAGAAAGTGCGGGCATCAGTGATCAGAGTGAATATTTGTATATATACACAATGAAGGTTTGAAGTGAAAGAATAGAGACTCTGCATACATGATAGTAGTTAGTTATTATTCCTTCTACATTTCCAGTCCCAAGACGCCCGCGCATTCTTCGTCCTTCATCGCAACCCCTCATTCGATGCCGGTTTGACTTTGCCTAAAATAATTCCCCCTCCACCTCACCTGCTGAAGCTTCAGAGTGAAAGAACAGAAATTTCATGAGTTCTTCAGCTGATAATTAGTGACTGAGAATTGAAGCTTTCAGCGGAATATGTGAAGTGTAATGAAATAGTCTATATAATTAATCAGATGCAGTCTGCCACATTAGTCCTCTCTTTTCAGAAGTGATATAGAATCACAGATATGTAGTTCTTATCAGTCAAGAGATACTGTCTCAGATAGCGCAGAGCTCAGAGTTCAGATTGAGTGATTATAGCTGACTCATTTCACAAGATATTATCAGCTGCAGCTGTGAGATCTCTTATTAAGAATATTTTCAATCTCTTATTCAAGTTCATTATCTTCTTCTATGATCTCTGACAGCTGTCAGTCAGAAGTCAGTTGAGAAGAGAACAGATCAGTGATAGTACAGCAGAGTAAGCTTGTATAAAAGATATCATGAATCTCTGATAATATATTAAGACAGTAGTTATGACTGTCTAGAACTTCTATCACTTTGTACTTGATATAACAGTAATTCAGTGTATAAGATGAGTATATAATCTGTATATTCTTAAGATTCAATCATATCAGATCTTCTATCTTATATTATAAAGTGAGATCTCAGTGAACATTGATTCAGTTCTTTTAATCTTATTTAATACTTGTTATGAAGACTTCTGCTCAGTCATAGATATCTTGAAGCTTCATTATCATATTATTAGTGATCTGAATCAGACTGTGAAGATTTAGTGTGAACTGTGTAGTCTCTAGAAGCTTCAACACTTTCATGTGATAACTATGTATAAGAAAGAACAGGTTTACACCTGTTAAGACATATCTCAGTTATTAATAGTAATCTCTGCATGTAGAAGAAGATCATATCAATCATCTTATAAATAATTACAGAACTTATAAAGATAATTCTTTATTAGAGTCTGAATTGTCTTTTCTGATACAGCATCAGTCTCAGAGTGATAGATAGTTAACAAAGAGTATATAATCTTGAGAACTTGATAGATTCTTGTTCAGAGAGTGCTCATGAATTAACAGTCTCAATCTGATACTATAGATCTGAGCAATTCATGTATTCAATAGAATGAGCTCTATAGAAAGACTTCAGTAACTTGTTCAGAATTTATCTTATTATAAGATTTTAACATTATATCTTTACTTAATTAGTTCACAATAATCAGAATATTTTTATAACTCTTACTCTCAGAGAGATCAACAGCAAAGTCAATTATCACATCTTATCAGATTCTATCAGAAATATTGAGTAGTTTCAGCAGATTCTTTCTACAATTCTTTTATAAAGTGACAGAGAAACAATGATTGCAGTTTTAGATAAAGCATTTAATACTGTTCAATATCTCAGATTAGTAGAATTCTCAAGAGATTGTTTAATACAGTTATTCATAATCTGAATAATCAGTTATATATAAATTATGCATCTCTTACATTATCTGAGTGTGTAGAGATTCAGACTGAGAAACTCAATATTATTCACAGAATTCTAAAGTGTTAAACATTCTGAGATGTCAGTCTTTATACATAGTTCTGAAGAGAATTGAGATACTTCTTATTATACTGCTTCAGTAAGAGTCTGAAGAAGTTCATCAGCTCAGACTGTTATATATAGACTGACCGTGTGACCGTGTCTGAAACCAGGATCAAACTTTACAGTTGTCACATTGTCTAAAAGCATTACTTCTGATCATGGTTTCTGTTCATCACATTGATTTCAAATCACATTATTTCAAATATTAAAGATCTCAGATTCACTTTTCAAATAAAAATCTAGTCTCAGATAAAGAATATATTTGAATTCTTAGTCACATTTTCATTCTGATCTCATTATTGAAAATGATATTAAATGAGATTATAAAATCATTTCTCACTTACATAATATCATAATATAGTGCTCATTTATTGAAAATTCAATAGAGAGTGTTATCAAATATCATTACTTTTCTAAACACAGATTATAATTAATATCATTTTAATTAAAAAAAAATATAAAATATAAAAAAAATAAAAAAACAAAAAATTCCACAAAAAAAAAAGAGAAAAAAAAAAGAGAGAAGAAAAGGGAGGAAAGAAGAGAAAGAA
>NW_003101677.1:3069057-3074145 GCF_000003855.2 Blastomyces gilchristii SLH14081 | reverse complement strand
ACTGAGTCACAGTATTCTCAACACACTTACTTCTCAGTGTCTTTATACCATCTATCATCAAATATCTGTGCTCACAGTGAGTGTAACACAGCTATAATGAGTAATTATCTTAATACTATTTAATAAATAATCAGTATATATCTATATAAATGTGAATGATTAGAAAATGTACACTTAAACCCCCCGATCAGAGTGAACTCTGCTGTCACTTGAATAGTATTAAGAACAGAATACTGAAATCAATGATTCTCTTCATCAATTTCACAGATAAGATATGTGAAGATAGTCTTGAGAAATATAAGATTCTCTGACTTCTGGTAAAAATGAATCTCATGAAGAGACTCTATTTTCATCATATCAGAGACTGAGTATTATCAAAAAGTATTACTTTAATACACATGCACTTACTATAGTAATTCACTCTCTACACATATAACTGAGAGTTATGACTTTCTCATACTGTACAGCTCTCTCTGAGATGCTGCTGCTGATTTACAACTCACACAGTCTCTCAGTTCAGCATGTGCTATGTATATGCAGCTCTGTGTGCTGAGACTGTGTTAGTCATTATGATCTGATGTGATACTCACTTTTCACAGACCATGTTTCATTTGATTGAGAAGAAGAGAGGATGTGACTGCTGTTTTATTTAAGAGGGAATAAATAATTGAATCTGTAGAAGATAATTTGATTTCTTCTGTATTTGAAATTTGATTAGTCTATACTCTTCAATTTGAGAGTTTCTGAGAGTGTTTTAATAGGTTTCATACTAGCTGGGAATTAGTGATTGATTGAAGAAGAGAAAAGAGAGAAGAAAGAAATAAGAATAACTTATCTTTATAATATGAAAATAGACAATTGCTATAATCATTTATTCTAATAACAAAGATCTGTTTTCTGCATATATCTCTGATATTGATTATATGATAACTGTATACAAAGAATATCAACAGTGCATGTATTAAATGAAGATAATATTGCTATATAACACTGTAGCTGTTTCTGTACATTACTGAAAGCTGTTAATATTTTCTTTGAGTCTCTTTATATTTGATAAGTCAGTAATATATTTCAATGCACTCTCTCTTTCATCATCATCATTATTATTATCATCATCATTATTATCATCACTATCATCATCATTATTATCATTATTATCATTATTATTATTATCATTATTATATCATTTCTTGTCATCTCTTCTGTCTTCATCTCTTTTCAACACTCACTGAAATTAATCATGTTATTCTTCTTCAAATATTCTGTGATTCTGCAGATCATCAAGGCATGTGAGCACTATCACAGATTGAAGAAAGAGAAGAAGAAGATATTCAAGTAAGAGAAGACAGATCACAAGATATGTTATAATATCTTGAAGAGACTCTGTAAGAAAGTAGAATGATAACAATTTTAAGTAACACTTCTGATAGATTTAAACTGAACTAAGTATAGAAATAATGCAGATGATGCTGTCTGTAAGAGATTGAAGAAGAAGACAGTGAAAAGTTTTATATAGTAGCAGTGAGATCAGAAGAAGTTCTGAGAATGATTTGAGATTAAGATGAAGAGAGAAAGAGAGAAGAAGAGTATTACTGTAAATAAGCAGTAGCAGAAGAAGATTAAGAGAGTGTTAAAGTAGAAGATAAAGAAGTCAAAACTGATAAGTTTTTTATTTATTGAGAAATAATAATTTTTAATAATACTTCTGTTCTCTAATTGATTAGCAGAAGCTGATAGAGAAGAAGAAAATTGAGGCCTTGTTCAGATCTTGAATATGCTTCATATTTCAGAATATTGAGAAGATAGTTCTGCTCTCTGAGTATATCAATCTGCTTACTGCTGAGATGGAACCTGAGACAGCAGATCAGAAAATGCGGGATTTTGAGATACAGATTGATCTGACTGAGAAGAAGCAGTGAGAACCCTTCTCTGAAAAGATAGTGAAGAGAGATTTTAAGATGATTATTATCTCAGATCAGAAGAAGAAGAAGAAGAAGAAGAATAAAAAGTGAATTATAAAGAATGATAAGAAGAATGAGAAAGAGCAGAAAGATGATAAGTAGAAAAAGTGTTTTTCTTTTTATATTAGTTAGTTGTAAGTTTATAATTATTAATAATTAAAATTAATTTTGAGTTTTTAAAAATTATTGTACAAGTTGTAATCAAGTCAGGAATAATATATATATATATATATATCTAACTATCATGATTCACAAATCACTATAATGTATAAGTATCAAGATTTTTTCAACATTGATATTCATAATATTAATATATTTTTAATAATATTATCTGATAATATAATTTGATAACACTCTCTTTCATAATATTAATATATTTCAAGAAATATAACAGAGATTAATCAAGATTATTTATTTACTTTTATACATTGATAATATTCAATCTGAGTTAGTACTAAAATTATAACTAAGTTAAGAAATAAGATTATTTTCTCTTATATTAATTCTTCTTACACACATCAGTGATCAGTTATTGAAAATAAATTGTTATCTTTCTTACATTATTATCATATCTTCTGAATTCACTTCTTTCACTTCTTTTACTTCTATTGAAAATTTATAAACTCTTTAAGAAATTACTGTAAATTACAAAGTCTATATTATTTACAATTCAATACAGAATCCTCTCTGTTAATTATAATAAATAATTGCTTTATTCTTCATATCTGATTTCAGATTATGAAATTTATGAAAAACTCAACACAAACACTGAGATGAACTATAGAATAATTATTAACAGATTATATTATAGATTACTGAAGAGTCATCTCTCTACTATAATCACTGTAACTTTATTCAGAAACATTCATTATAAACTGATTATAACTCTGAAGAAATTTTCTGACATCTGAAGTCATTAGAATGCAGATAATAAAAGAAAAATAATTAGAAAATTACTACTGAGCTGATAAATGACTCTATCAGATAATGATTTTTAATAATACTAACTTTCTAATTTGAAGAAAATCATGTAAAAACAATCATATATCAGTACTCTGATTTCACAACTCTCATCTGATAACTTTCATGAATAATTACTTCATATATATATATCTCTGAATCTTTCTCTTTAATTAACTGAAAACCCTGAATTCTGAACACTTCTTTAAATGCTTAATTCAAATCTTCATATTTCACATCAATTCTGTCTTCAGTTCAATCTCAAGACACACTACAAAGTCAATATATAATATCTAGAATCAGAGTTGAAGAATCATTGAAGAGTGTCTCTCACAGTGAATGTATAAACTAGTATAAATAATCTTGCATTTATAAGAGTTATATGTTATTATATTGATAAGAACTGAACTTATTAAGAGACATTAATTGAATTTCAATCATTGATCAGTAGTCATACTGAGAATTATATGATAGAGATATTAATAACTGTGATTAAAAATGACTATTGAGATATTAGTCTCAGTCTTCTTATAATTATAACTGATAATGCTGTGAATAACTATACTATGATACAGAGCTTGAAGCAAAAATTAGCTTTGTATTTCTAAAATAATAAACAAGATCATATTCTCTGTATTGCTTATGTGATTTAACTTGTGATATAAACACTGATAAAGAATCTTAACATTGAGATAAAGAATAATGAGATGACTGATTCTTGAGATGAGAATGAGATGAAAGTAATTACTTAAGTAACTTTTATATTCACTTTACAAAAGATAATGTTTTTTAATAACACTTTTTAATATTGTTTTTTAATAATGCTTCTTGATAACACTACTGTTAATTTTGAATAGATTAACTAATAATTTAAATATCACAGATTCAAAACATTGCTCATGTGATTTGTATCTTCTCTAAACAATAACAATGATTTCATAATATTTAATAAATAAACAAATCAGTCATATCACTGAATATGATACAGAATATTAGAATACAGTGAAGTTCAATATATAAGATAACTGTTCAGACTCTTTCATTATATCAGATAATTGATCATTGAGTGCAACACTCTGATCAGAAAAAGATTCAGATATTAAAACTTTCTGATATGAAGTGAACTCAGTTAAAATATATCATTGATTTACTGTTTCAGTTTTATAAGATAATAAAGACAGTTTTAATCACTTATACATCAATGCTGTAGTCAGTCTGATAAGTATATAACAGTTTATATACTCATCTTAAAAAGTAGTTGAATCACTCAAAAAGAAATTCAGTCTGAGATAATGCTATAGCACAGGCTATTATTACTGTAAGAGATAAACTAATATATTACTACAGTAAAACTGAACAATCTTTTACAGAGTACTATACTATAGCAGCTCTACTAGATTTCTTTCATTGAGTTAATATCTACACTTCTCAAGATTGAACAGAGGAGAAATGAGACTTATATGTCAAATTAGTCTAAGACTACTACAATGTCAACTATCAGAGATTTGAATAAGCAGATATTCAAGATATGAAGACAGTGAAATATAATTCTCTAGTAAGTAACAATCTTTGATAACACTTTATATCATATAGAACTATAATACTAACTTTGAAACAGAACTTACATACATTAATTACAATTGAAAATCAGACAAAACTACATACTTGTAAAACTGAATTTGACTGCTATCTTCAAGATAATCTGACAAATTTACATGCTAAATCAATTCTAGAGTTATAAAAAATTGTTGAGAGTACATATTCAACTGTTGCACTGATGATATGTGATATTCTGACAATTTCATTAACAGAGATGAGAATGAAGTGAAAGTTCAACTCAAGTTAAGATATTTATCACTATTACTGAGAACAATTATAAGAAGAAATAATCAAGAAACTCATGATTGTAAAACATAGAATTATCAGACAGTTTAATACCTCTGATCACAGTATATCAGAGAAGTGTAGTTTTCATGAGAAAGTGAAGAATAAACTTGCACAAGAATGTATTTAGTTGTTTCATGAGTGTTATCAATAATTATTACCAAATTCTGATTATATAAGCAATCACTGAATGAACTGAATGAGACTGGAATTTAATCTTCAGTCTCAGTCTCATTGTGATTTTAAAAGAATGATCATCTTTTCATAGTTTATTCTGAGAAAT
>NW_003101677.1:3039624-3068957 GCF_000003855.2 Blastomyces gilchristii SLH14081 | reverse complement strand
TCATTCACTCTTCTGAATTAAATCTGTCAATTTTCACACCATTCTATCAGAATGGGTTCATTTCAGATTTTTTTGAGTCTTGGTCCTGGTGGGACTCACGCTAAGAAATGTATAAGACCCAGATCAAATGGGATCAAATGTGAATTTCATGGTCCCGCCGGCCAGTCTAGTTATATATCACAGTTTATTCAGTGTAGAAGAAGTTAAGATATCAGTATCAGTGTTAATAATAGTTCAGAGAGAGAAGGTTCTAATTACAGAAGTATATATAGTTCTATAAGTTATTTCATCTTGATCAACTAATATCTTCAGATCTAAGAGTCAGTGTTCTCAGTTAATTTAACAGATGTCTGTTATATCAGAAGGCATATCTTACTCTTATCATAAGAGAGTATATGTCATCAAGTTCTAGCTGCTGAGGCAATAGTGTATAGAGAAATGAAAATAGCTTAATAGCTCAAATTATCACATCTGACATTTAGTAAGCTTATAGATGATTATGAAATACTTAAGATTTTTATAATCTGTGATGATCTCAAATTTAAAGACACTTTAGAGTTCAGAGTCTCATTCTTCTACATAGTGTACAATTATATAAAGTTTCTTAATATAGATTATATAATTGCATTCAGCAGAACTCAGTTTCTTAGATATAAAGACATATAATTATAAGACATCTTTATTATTATATTATAATATAGCTTCTTCTATAATATAGTCAGAGAAATAAGCTTCAATAACTGTCTTATAATCAGAATTCAATATTATTAGTAGAGAGATATTAATGAATATCTTCTTCATCTATATGAATACAGCTTCAGTATTCACTGATTACTGAAATACTGATTTCTTCTTAATAAGTTCTGTAAGTCATCTTATAATATCTGAGAAGTTTCATATAAATCAGTGATAGAAGTTAGTAAATCTGATAAAGCTTTATACATCTTTCACAGTATATGAAGCTTTTCATTTAAGAAGAGTAAAGATCTTCTCAGAATTCATTCAAATTTTCTTATCAGCTTCTATGATAAAACCTAGATATTTTATACTCTTGACTTTAAAATCTCACTTGTTAATATCTATTGATAGTTCTGTCTCTTATAATTATTATAATACTCTCTGTACATGTTCTTAATATTTCTTTCTGAATTTATTGATGAAGATGAGAATGTCGTCTAAATATACATATACAAACTTATTAAGAAAATCTCAGAGAGCTCGGTTGATATACTTCTGAAATATACTGAAGACATTAGTCAGTTCAAAGAGTGTGACTACTTATTTAAAGAGATCATAATATGATCAGAATACTATAAGTTATTCATCTCTTTCAGTGATATAAATCTTATGAAACACAGTAATAATATCTATCTTTGTAAATCATTGAGCTTGTCTGATACATGCTAGAATTTCATTGATAAGAGATAAGAAATAATAATCTTTCTTTATCAATCTGTTTAAATCTTAATAGTTTACACAGAATTGAAGTTGTTCCTCTAATTTCTTTACAAAGAGAATAGAAGCTGCAGCAGAAGAGTTACTAATATATATAACTCTCTTATTTAACAGATTATTAAGTGTCTTCTGAAGAAGAAGAAGTTCATCTCAAGACATATTATAAAGAGAGTCTTATGATAACTCAGAGTTCTTATTATTCTTCTTTTCTAACTTGATACTGTGATTCACTTCTGAGTCTTATAAAGAGAGTATTTTCATAATATTATCTTATTGAAAGATATCTAGATATTCATGATATTATTAAGAGAGTTTTATATGAGAATCTATTATTGTAGTACAGAATAACTTCTCTAGAGCTTTCTTAATATTAGTCAGACTAGTGAAATAAATTGATATATAATTCTGCTATCAGTGACTCTGTCAGCAGTCTCATCAATAACTTCTTTTTCAGAGCATTTTATAAGTGTTGACAGAGATCTGTGTAAGGTTCATAGTCTTATAAATATTATCTTCATGAATTCTATCATTATTAGAGAATATTAAGCTTCTATTTTGAGTATTTAATAAGATGCCTTGTTTAGATAGTCAGATAAGTTCTAGTATAAAACCATAGTCAAGATTATTAACTTTGTATATATAAGCATCTTCACATTGATATTCTTTAACATCTATGTTTAGCTTTATCATGTAACAAATGTGAATGTCATTTGAATCATCAAATTCTACAAGAAGTCAGAGTTTTAATAAGAGAATACACTGAAGGATATAACATCTTACAACTGAAGATTTAATCATTATATAATAACATAGATCACTGTCTATCATAGCTTTCATATTATACATGTTATCTATCACAGTAGATACAAGAATCACATTTATTATTATTTTCTCTTTAAATTATCATCATTCAATCTCTTCAAGCTTCTGCTTGCGAATTTGAATAGAAGCTAATCTTTTCCCTGTTTCATCAGAGTATTCTCATAGTTATCTTTCAAATCTTTCTCTAATATAATATGGCTGATGCAGACAGGCACTGATTCATTCTTTGAGTGAGAAGACACTGATCTTTCTCTCATGTGAGAAGGTATGTAGATTAATCAGCAGTTGAAAGCAATGTGCTCTGATCTGTTACAGGTGATGCACACTTCATATTAATATCAGTCAGTGACTTCTTCAGAAGTGATTCCAGAAACTCAGAAACCTGTTCAGACAGTAGAGACTCTTGCTTATATATAGATATTCAAGTCTACTCTGTTCATGACATCTGCATCATTATTATTATTCTTCAGCACAGATGTGTGAGTGACTGAGATGTAATATCTTCTATCACTGTTCTGTATACTCTTGAGCTTGATAAGATCATTATTCAATGTCTGAAGTTGTATGCAGAAGTCTTCATAAGTCAGGTCTTTATCTACACTTACAAGAATCTGTAAGAGTTCAAAAGTTAATGTCTTCTTAAGCATACTAATCTTCATTTAATTCTATCAAGACTGATCACCTGCTTCTAGAATCTTAATGTTAAAGTCAGGGATAAATGTTGTAAGAGAAGTGTTTCTCTGTCAGACACTCTGTAATTAATTTAATACTTTCTATTCATAGCAGTGTCTTGAAACAGAATATCAAGATATTTGATGATATTGTCAGATGTTCATAACACCGATTGACATACTTCATTTATGAATGAAACTTCTGTCTCATGTAATTCTTCAATTGTCTGTTGATATATCAATCTTGATTAATTAATAAACTGATGGCATTCTCATCTATACTTAGTTTCGCGAGCATTTCCAATCTTCATGATGAATAGAGAGTGAGATTAGAAGCATTGAAATATGTGAGAGCATCTAAGTATTCTTTCAGCACTTTTGTATTCAATTCTGTCAGTATTGAAATTGTCTGTACAGAGGTTTCTTGTTGAGATAATCATTGAATTTCTTCATATTAATGTTGTTGAGTTGCATACATATCAGCTATTTATTGTTGTTGTAATTTCAACATTGCTCAGAGTCACTGTGACACTGTATCTATACACATGTTCAAGAGTTCTTTCATACTATTGTTAGACATGATTATATTAATTATTAAATGTGTGATATCTGTGAAATCAGAAGAAGTGTAATTGTATAAATATCTTATACATCTGTAGTGTCAGAACTCTCAGATCTTTCACTGACATTCTCTTTGTAAGATCTTACTCTCTTTATAAGATCTTGTTACAGAGTCAGAGTAACTGATAAGCAAGCTTCTATCTGAGAACTCAGTGTTCACTTAACTGATTGAGACTGTTTCTCTATTTCTTATGCATTATTACACATTTAAATATCTTCTCAATAAATAATCATTTTTAATAAGAAGATGATGAACATTTTTCAAGTGTAAGAGGCCTACACTGAATAGATTGATATAATATATAAGTCTTATATAACAAAGTGAAAAACATTAGAGAAGAAAAGAAAGAGAAAGTGTGAGAATCAGTGATCAGAGTGAATATTTATATGTGTATACAGTGGCATACACAGTGAAGCTTCGGGGTGAAAGAATAGAAATTCTGTAGGTTTTCAGCTGAGGATTGGCAACCGAGAATCGGAGCGGTAGGGGTTTTTCAGCCGAGGATCGGCGATCGAGAATCGGAGCGGTAGGAATCTGTGAAGTGTAACGGAATAGTCTATATAATTAATCGGGCGCAGCCCGCTACACTCAGATTACTACAGTGAATAGTTCATTGATAGTAATCTTACCTGATCTCTGAGTGTTCTCAGAGGTTGAGATGACTTATTCTTATATATTTATAAATATTTCAGATGCTTTATTCTCTGTTATCTCTATGATTGAACTGATGTAAACAGTTGAATTCAACTCTAAATCTCTTTTTCTTCTACAATCTGACTTATATACAAGTCTGCTGCTCTGATATTACTCTTTACTATATTGTATTCACTATGTGTAGTGTGATATCATACAGCTGACTACAGTCTTATTACTTATTAAATTATAATATTCATCTGATTTCTTCATTACTTTTTATTCTTTTCTTATAATTATGAAAAGATCAGAATAAGTGAGATTATCTGGTTGATAAGTATCTATAATTTCTCTTACTTTGTGAGACTCTTCAATTATAAGCTTCTTCTTTTTCAATACTAATAATAATACTGTGAATAATTATAATCTGCTCAGGTCTTGCATCTTCATCTCTATAAGATATGAATTATTTAGTAAGTTGTATAAGACTCATCTCTCTGATTCTTTCAATGTGTATATTCTCAGAGAATATGATTGAAGTATTTTATAGAGCTTAAATCATCTGAATTAAAACTTCTCACAACTCTCATTGTATATAAGAACTTATATTCTTATCTTGAGACTCAATTTCTTAACTACTAAGTCTCATATTCTTTTTAATTGAATTACTTAATTCAGAAGTAACTTATTAGCTTTTACATGTGAATGACTGATATCTTTTAATCTTAATTCTGTGTCTGTGACTGCTGTGTCTGTAACTGCTGCTTCTGTAACTGTTACTCTCTCTCTCACTTTTTCTGCAGTATTCTCTAAAATGCGCAGATGCAATTCATACAACAGATAGAATAATAAATGCTTGAAGACTGAATACTGCTGAATTCGCATGATTAATAGCATCTGTCTGAGATATTCATCTCATAATCTTGTGAACTTATTTACTAGATATTTCATCAGTATATTGCTCAGAATTTTACTTAAGTGTTTTATCTTTCTGTTTATCTGTGAGTAATATAATATTGTTCTATGATGTCTTATCTGTAACTATTTCATGAAATGTCTCACTGCTTCTGCTATGAGATTTGCATCATTATTAGTCAGAATTTCATGCAGTATTTCATCGTTAATGTAGATCTTATTATATAAGAACTTCATTATTATCTTCTCAGTTGTCTTTGAAACTGCTTTTGCAAGTGATCAGTCAGTAGTATAGTTAATAGCAGTGATTATTCAATGATTTTCATTTGACATTTGCAGTAATATGTCTATGAGATTCATCTCTCATTACTCAAATAACTGTATGATACTTTTCATCTCATGTTATACTTTCTTATGTTCTAATTCTTTCTTAGATTCTTTCACAACCTGATAATTCAGACACTTTATCATTCTTCAAGCAGAAGATTATGACATTCACTTATTCTGATTTCTTACATTCTCGTAGTGTGTTTAGTACAAACTTCTCTTATATCTGATTCATAGAACTCTCTCTCATGAAATCAGATCTGTGACTGATTGTATTAGACATCACAGTATCTGATTTCTTTCAGTATTTGATATGAAGATTATACACTTAAAACTTTGAGATTGAATATACTAAATATTTGAAAGATTTTATCATTGATTATAAATAGATAAGACTTTTATAATTCATAATCACTGTTTTTGTATATCTGTTGTTAATATATCTATTTTATAATATCAGTGCATGCTTGATCACTAGCAATTTCTTTTTATACACTGAGCAATTAAGCTCAGCATCTGATAGTTTTCTATCATTATATATTACAGAGTGCAGCTTGCTGTTCTTACTCATCTGCAGAAGAGTATCTCTGATAGCTCATTAAGATGTATCTATCTCAATGTAGAAAGATTTATCATAATCTGATTAAATAAGCACTGAGAATGTTATCATACATTTTCTCAGTATGAGAAAGATCTCTTTGCATGTGATATTTAAGATAATTGAATAAACCTTCTTCTTTTACAGATTTGTATTCATTTCTCTTAAGAGATCTGAGAGTGATGCAGCTATTTATATGAAATCTTTGATGAATCTTCAGTAATATAAGACTAACTAAAGAAACTGTTGTATATAGTGTATATTTCTCAGCTACAGTCAATTCACTATAACATTCAATTTCTTCAGAATGAGATGTATACAGCTATTATCTACTACATGTTCTATGAACTTCAACTCTTTCATTTTAAACACACACTTGATTGATTTAATATAGAGCTTATACTCTGTCAGAGTTATAAGTACTTTATCAAGATACTTCAGATATTCATTATATAGGTTTGAAAAGACTAAGATGTTATTCAGATATACAAGATATGAGATTTCATTGTGTTTATAAAGAATTGTATTCATTATTATTTAAAAGATAATGAGCATATTTATCAGACTGAATAACATTGTCAGAAATTTGAACTTCTCTCATTGTATATTAAATATGATTCACATTATTAGAAGTTTATCTACATGAATCTGCTAATATTCTGAGAGAAGATTGATCTTTAATAGATATTAGATATTTCTGACTGTATTCAACTATTGTTAAATCTGTGACAGTAAGTATCTATTCTTAATCATTAGTGTATTAAGTGCTTAATAATTGATACACATCTGTCATTTCTCTTCTGTCTTTGTCATACATAGAACTGAGAAATTCTACACACTTGATAAGAGTTATATAAGATCATGTTTCAGAAGGTCTGTGATCTGATACTTCTATTCTTTAAGATATATTTGTAACAGAGAATACACATTCTGATTGACTGATTTTGTGTTCTTCATGTTAATCTTATATATGAATTCTCATTTTAGCAGCAATTTCAGTGCAAGATTTATTTGAAAGATCTTCTTATACTTCTTCAGAAGTTTCTTCATACACTTGTTATTCTGTATATTCTTTATCTTGATTTCCTCTTCTTCTGAGTCTTATATGACATACAAGATGCTTTCAGATGATATCTTGTGAATCATTCTCTTTACTTATTAATGTATAAGCAGATTTAACTCTTCTATATCAGAGATGTGAAATGTTCTTCTTATATTAATTGGTAGAATTGTATGAATCATTTTCTTTCTGTTAGTTAATCTCATATAATATGTACATCATTGAATCTGCTGATTGAATCTTTGAAATCAATTGAGTCTGAGAATAAGATTGTATTTCACATTCTGCAACTCTCACACTCAAATATAGCATGATTATTCTTCAAAGTGCATAGAATACTTACTCTTACAGATGAAACTAAATATTAATTATCAGATAATCTTATATATTAAGAATTCTTCACTCAGTGAATCTCTTTCAGTCTTTAAATTATATAATTATTAATATATTATATAGAAGCTTCTGTGTTAGCTAACACTTTTACAGTCATCTCTTGATTCTTATTTAAGTGATCTCTATATATTAACATTTCAGACTTTAAGATATTGAGATTAGTATTCACTTCTTCATTCTCATCTACATCTCATTCAGAAGCCTGCTTTCTCTTGATATTTACAGAATTCAGAGAAATATCTAATATGAGTATCTCTTTCACTTTGAAGACTTTTTATAGAATATTAGCAAGTGTCTTTAAGCTCACTGATTCTGCTAGTTTTTTAACTCTCTTACTTCTTTTAACTGTGTATACTGTGTGTAATCTTTTGTATTATGATTTTAATATTCACAGTTGTAGCAAGCTTAATACTTATAATACTAAGTCTTTCACTCAGAGAATCTCTTTTTAGAGAGATTTAATACTTTAGCAATGATATTCAAGTCTAGATTTATTATATCTGAGTGTGTGACTTGTGTTATAGAAGTCTAATTACTCATTCTCTGTTAAAATATACTCAATTACAGTATTTTCTATTGCAGCTGACTTAGTTGTTTCTATATAATAAGAATATTATATACTTCTTTCACTGTATCTAATTATAAGCTTAAGTATTTTCATTTCACTCTCAGCTCAGATATAAGATCATGAATAAAGATCTGTAAATAGAAAGATGTTAAAAGCTTCTTATTTAATATGAGATAGTATAAGCTGAAGTGTGTGAAGTATGATATAAAATTACTCACTTATTTACACACAGTAAAGTGTTTATAATACTTATCTTATATATTCACTTTCTCAAGGTTGTACAAGATTCATTTGAAAAACTCATTTCATATTCATGAGAATGAATATTACTCTGAGTCTGTAAGATTCATCTTTTCATCTATTATTTATAATAACTTCACTTTTTCACATAGATATGCAGCAG
Organism: Blastomyces gilchristii SLH14081; assembly: GCF_000003855.2. Lineage (NCBI taxonomy): Eukaryota > Fungi > Ascomycota > Eurotiomycetes > Onygenales > Ajellomycetaceae > Blastomyces > Blastomyces gilchristii. The sequence goes on along the minus strand of NW_003101677.1, from coordinate 3,060,490 downwards.
ATCTTAAGACTTGTTAAAATTTCATTAACTATCTATCTGTGAGTTTAGACTTAATTTAATAATATAATCACATTTGACTTAGTCAGCTGAGTGCAGTATTATTTTTTTAATTATCATTGAAGCTTAATAGCTCTGACAAATTATCTGACTTAATATATCTTATACTTAGATTCTCATTGTATACAGCAGTCTCAGATAATATATGCACTTCTGAAGAGATTATAAATAATTATAATAGAATCTTTAGATTTAGTATAATTATCTATCTGTATAAATATTTAATCTCTTACTGCAGATCTATAACCTGATTTTTTCTATTCTTATTAATAATGATAATTGTGTTAGTGAAGCTCTTTATAGTGAATACTTAATTTACAGTGAATATAAATTAATACTTAGCTTTTATCTTGATCTGTTACTATGTACATAAGACTTTAATTTTATTCAGAATTCTTGTATATATACAGAGCTTCGCTTCTGATTTGATACTCTTAGCTACTTTTCTTACTGCTTTAAGTAAACTCTCTAATAGATTCTGCATATCTTTCAGTTCAGATAGCAGAGAAGAGTGTTATTTATATTAAGTAAAGAAGATGTTTATTTTGAAAGATTTTCATTAATTATATAGTATCTATCATTCTATAATTTCTGTTAATGTCGTATAATTCTGATAATAATTATTTCTCTTTTATTCTTCTGAGTAAAGAGCAGACTTCTTTGAATCTAATTCACTACTCTTATTTTCTTTCTCACATCTCATCATATTCACATACATAACATTTAGCTATGTATGAAGTTTTTTCTCAACAAGCAGAGCAGTATCAATCAGATACTCTTTCACTCACTGCATTTTTATACACTTTCATTCTTAGGCATTTTTAGAACTACTCTGATATAATAACTATAAATTGCTTTGTAGACAGAATTATCACACTCCGAAGAAGTCTGTGCTTCTTACCAGTTTTTAGACATGCTATCAGATGTGATTCAAAGATTGCTTAACTCAGTGTAAGATTACAGATGTACACTGACTTCTTATATACATTCTGCTGAATTAATTAGTGACCGCTAGAGCGCCTTTACATTCGTAAGCGTGTTCAGAAGCGGCCGTGTTATTATCTGATAATCATACGTTCTTCCGAATTATAGAAGAAATATCGAGATACTTCTGTATATTTTAATAGTTCTGATCTCACTCTCTACCTATTACAAAGATTGAACATGCTTGTGAAACTAAGTGTAGATAAAGATGTCATCAGTTTCTTAACTAATTAAGAATGATATATCAACAATTGATTGAAGAATCATGTGAAACAGAAGTTCTATTCATGAATAAAGATATATGAATCAGTATTACATATCTCTAATAATATTATTAAATATCTTAATATTCTGTTCAGAGACACTGCTATATAACTGAAGATATTAGATTAATTACAGAGCATTTAACAAAGAAATACTTCTCTCACAATATTTATTCCTGACTTTGATATCAAGATTTTAGAAGCAGGCGGCCAATCTTGAAAGAATTAAATGAAGATTAACATGCTTAAGAAGACACTGACTTTTGAACTCTTACAAGTTCTTATAAGTATTAATAAAGCTCTGACTTATGAAGTCTTCTATATATAACTCCGAATATTGAATAACTGTCTTATCAAGCTTAAGAGTATACAGAACAACAGTAGAAGATGTTACATTTATATATCTGCATCAAAGAATAATACAGATGTTATGAATTAAGTAAACTTAAATATCTATACACAGATAAAAGTCTTCACTATTTAAACAGGCTTCTAACCCTGTGAAATCACGCTCAAAGAAGCTGCTGATTGATCTTAATAAGAGATATATATTAACTGTAACTGATCAGAACATATCACTTTTAACTACTAATTATATCTGTAACAACAACTCCATCTTCTTCATCAACCGCTCCACCTAAGAACTCGCTCAATATTTCGAATAAGAACGCGCCGATAGGTCCATCGAAAAGCCCTCGATCACACGAGCGTTTTGACCCTATCGCCGACCAAATACCCGGTGTGGTTGTGGAGTTATCCAGCCAAAAGTGAACCAGACATCGTTCGAAACTCCTGTGTGGGATTATCCCCTGTTCACCCTCATCACACCACAACCCCGGGCCAAATTGCCATACAAATTGTAAGGTGAAGAGACCTAGCTAGACTGGCCGTGTGACCGTGTCTGGGACCAGGACCAGATTTTTTGATAGTCTCATTATCAATTCAACCGATCCCATTACATGGTTTTAACATTAGATAGTAGTTTCATACTGTCTCAGTGAGACTTACTGTCTACTCTTATCACATTTTCCAAATGAGATCATGATTTTCACTTCTCAATTTAAATTATTTTTATTGCTTTAAATGACTTTAAATCTCATTTGAGTGTTATCAAAAAGTGTTATCTTTTAAAAAATTAAGAATAGTCTAAAAAAAATCTTAAAATGTCTAAAAATAGTAACTTTATGCCAAGAATGAAACTAAATGAGATCAAATGAGACCACTTTCTCATTTTTATCAAGTCATGGTTTCATTTTAAGATCTCATATATAGTCACTTTGCATGTTTTTTTAATGACTAGTCCCAGCGGGATTCACATCAAGAAATGTATAAGATCAGATTAAATGAGACTAAATATGCAATTCATGATTCTAGCAGTCAGTCTAGATCTAGTCATATGTAGACTGACCGCTGAGACTATGAATTTCACATTTAGTTTCACTGGGTCTGATCTCATACATTTCTTGGCATGAATCCCGCTGGAACTAGTCATTAAAAAAACATGCAAAGTGACTATATATCAGATCTTAAAATAAAACCATAACTTGAAAAAAATGAGAAAGTAATCTTATTTGATCTCATTTAATTTCATTGTGAGTATAAAGTTACTATTTTTAGACATTTTAAGGTTTTTTTTAGACTATTTTTAATTTTTTAAAAAGTAATGCTTTTTGATAACACTTAAATGAGATTTAAAGTCATTTAAAGTAATAAAAATAATTTAAATTGAGAAGTGAAAATCATGATCTCATTTGAAAAATATGACAAGAGTAGATAGTAAGTTTCACTGAGACAGTATGAGACTACTATCTAATGTTAAAACTGTGTAATGAGATCAGTCAAATTGGTAATGAGACTATTAAAAAATCTAGTCCTGGTCTCAGACACGGTCACACGGTCAGTCTAGTCATATGCATCAATGTTCTTGATTTTGAAAGATTCTCAATCTGTAATTATGAAGATATATAAGAAGCAATCTCTGTGAAAACCCTGTCTATCTTTGATGTTTCAAACATCGACGCCAAGTTTCACTCACGTACCGCCCTTTCCAATCTGGCTCACCTCTGGTAGAAAGATACAAAAAGATACCTTCTCAACAGTATTTAATACATAATCAGCAGACAACAACAACTATAAAATCAGTATATCTCAAGGTCTTACTTTTCCTTTGATCCCTGCATAGTGAGATATATTAAATCTAGTTTTAATATATCAATATTTAATAGATTCTGCAAGGGATTGAGAACAGCAATACTAGATTTCTATTGAATTTGAGAATTAACTCTATATTAATATAATTATTACAAAGTCTTCTATTTTGAGATATAAATAACCAGTTCCTCTACATCTCACTGGCAATATTTATATTGTGATTCAAAGGTTGCTTGAGTCAGTGTATGATTACAGGCGTACGCGGCCTTCTTATATATGTTAGTAAATTAATTAATGACTGTTAGAGTCTCTTTACATTTATAAGCATGTTTAGAAGCAGCTGTGTTATTATTCAGCAGGCATACATTCTTCTAAATCATATTCTCTCTCATCAGATTCAGTCATACTCACATGACTATAATATAAGCTGGTCTTAGAGAAGCTTTCACTATTTTACATTACTTATTCACTAACTTTTTCATTCTTCAATTATTATTTCTGTTATTATTATTATTAAATGTTATGATTTCTTACAGAATTTCTGTTTTCTTTTTAACAAGCTCTTTTCAATCTGTTTATCTATGATATTGTATGCATTTCTGATGATGACTCTCTATTCTTATAATAAGTGTCATCATAGTGCTCATACCAGGCAGTTATTGCTATTATTATTATTCTTCCATTATACTTATATGCAAGCGGAGCTTATGATGAGTCCTTGCATGATGTTAAATACAGGCTAAGTGTTGATTATACAGGAGGAAATACAGGTGTTGAGACCACACTAAGATAACAAGAACATAGAAAAATACAAAGAAGTGATAATTAAATACATGTGATAATAACTTCCCAGCTCAGAAACATGGAGTGATTCATTGAAGTGATTTGTACACCTCTGTATTTATAAGAAACCTGAGGTGCTTGAGTTCCAGATTTAATGTATCCTCTGCGGGTTTCAAACTCACATGCCTTGGTTTTCCATGCTAAGGCACTACCAGGTGACTGCATTAATCATTTGGCTACTGGGGCCATACCAGGCAGTTCATTAGCAGTAAGTGAACTGCATTGTGAAATATAATCAGAACTTGTTTTTTTAACAATCATCAGAATGTATTATTATAAATGACACATTTTCTTTACCTTCTTATACACTCTTAACTTTTTTCTTCTCAGCGAATATCTAATTATGTTTACTGACATGATTATATATGAACATAGATGCTGATTGTTTTTATTCATATAGAAACTTTATATATTAACAGATTCATATCTGCTAATAATAGTGAATGTCTCAATGTTGAATTATTAATTAATAACTTGAAGAATGTAATAATGAAGAAATTGTCTGTGTTATATATCACTGAGTCTTCTGTATCTCTCTCTGCTTCTTCTGCTGCTATTTCTTTCTCTACTGCTTCTCTTAAATCTTCTAAACTTGTCCCTGTATCTGATTCTTCTGCTCTCACTACTCTCACTTCTGCTACTTCTGCTTCTGCTACTTCTGTCTCTGCTACTTCTACTCTCTCTGTCTTCATCACTTCTGCTGTCATTATCAGCTCTTCTTATTTCAAGAAGATATTGCATAGACTTGATAAATCATGTTTTTCAGTAAATATGCTTCTGCTCTTTTTATCAATCTCTAGAATAATTTATTCTATAAAGACTGTGTATAATATAACTATCTGAAGCTCAGTCACAGACATCAATTATTTTGTTAACTTTAAGTATTTATAATCAGATAATTATATATTTATACTGAAGAATTATCTCTCTTCACCCAACAATTAAGTATAAGTCTTTTCTTTTTTCATTCTCTCTTCTAATACTAATTTTCTAGAAAGAAATTGTTATGAGTTTTTATTATATATAAAGTTATAATGTCTACAGACATTAAGAAACTTTTTATAACTATTAAATTTAATATACAGATATATTCACTCTGATGAATATCTTTGAGATAATAGACTTATGTCAGTCTATTCTATAATATCTGTCATTTAACTTTGTTATGTAGATAAAAAATATCTGTGTTTTCAGAAATAAGAATACAGATGTTATACTCTTTTACACTTATAGATGTGAGACTCATACATCTTATCTGAGATATTATTATGAAAATAAGCTGTTTATATACTATATTCTACTTTCTACAATTTCTCATATTCTTGTCTCTCTTTCTGAAAAGTCTTATGTGTGTTGTAATTATATGTATAACTTTAAGATCAGTAGGTGTTGATTGAGTAACTATTCTCATATTTAATTTTGCAGTTTTATATGCTAATAATGATTCTTAGTTACTTCAGTATCAGAGATCATTTTAATTTCTGAAGACGATAATACTGTAGAGACTATTCTCTTTTACTCTTAAGCTTCTCTCATCATTTTCTCTTTCTTCTCTGTGAAAAAGATTGTGTACATACTAAGTTATAAGTATTCAGCTCTGAGTGACTTCTACTATTATTTCTTTAATCTGTTTGCATCTTCTTCTTCTTCAGTTTCTTTCATCTCTGTCTTTTCTGTTCTGGTATCTGATTCTGCATATCTTGCACTCTTCTTCAATTTTTCTATACACATGTGTACGCATTTCTATATTGACATTTTAGTCAATCTAGTGATAAATAACACTAATGTTGTATGTAGAGTGATAGAGAAATCAGAAATATACATGATATTATTACAAGAGCAGCTTGTAACTCTTGAATTCCTTACAGATCTTGAGTTTTGAAATTTTCTTTGTTTTTGATGTTTTTCAGATGATGTGATCTTGAAAATAGATTAAATATACGATGTATCAAAAGAGATAAAGTGTATGATAACTTTTATCTTTTTGCAGCTGATTCTTACAGTTGATGACTAATTTATTATCTCTTTTCTTTTCTCTTCTTATGCTTTTTCTTTGTCTGCTAGGCACTACTCTTATATGATCTCTATATAATACAGTATTCAGCGACTAGGTTTAGCAGCTTTCACTCTTATGACTCTGTCTCATATATCATACTATCTCTCTTCACTTACTTAGATCACTACAGTGAACAGCTCATTGAAACTAATCTCACTGAATCTGTGAGTATTTTCAGAAATTGAGATAGCTTGATCTTATACATCTGTGAATGTTTCAGATACTTCATTCTCTGCGATCTCTGTGATTAAATATAAAGAGTTGAATTCAACTCTGAATTTCTTTTTCTTCTGCAATCTGACTTATATACAAGTCTGCTACTTAAGACTGCTCTTTACTGTATTATATCTGCTGTCTGCAGTGTGCTATTATACAGTTAGCTACAGTCTCATCACTTATTGAAGTGTGATATTTATCTGATTTTTTCATTTCTTCTCATTTTTTTCTTATAATTGTGAAAAGATCAGAATAAGTGAGATCATCTAATTTGTAAGTATCTATGATTTCTCTTACTTTATAAGACTTTTCAATTATAAGTCTCTTCTTTTTCAACACTGATAATAGTGCTGTAAATAATTATAATCTGCTTGAGTCTTGTATCTTCATCTCTATAAGATGTGAATTATTTATTAAGTTATGTAAGACCTGTCTCTCTGATTCCTTCAATGCATATGTTTTCAGAGAATGTGATTTGAGTATTTTATAGAGATTGAATTATCTAGATTGAAACTTCTCAGAACTCTCATTGTATACAAGAACTCATGTTCTCATCTTGAGACTCAATTTCTTAACTAGTGAGTCTCATATTCCTTTTGATTGAATTGCTCAGTTCAGAAGTAACTTATTAACTTTTACATGTGTGTGACTGATCTCTTTCAATCTTGATTCTGTATCTATAACTGCTGTATCTGTGACTGTTGTATCTGCAACTGCTGTTTTCTTTCTCATCTTTTCTGAAGCATTCTCTGAAATGCGCGGATGCAATTCACACAACAGATAGAATGATAAACACTTGAAGACTGTATACTGCTGAATTCACATGACTAATAGCACCTGTCTGAGATATTTATTTCATAATCTCATAGACTTGCTCACTAGATATTTCATTAGCATGTTATTCAGAATTTCATTCAAGTATTTAATCATTCTATTTGTCTGTGAGTGATATAATATTGTTCTACAATATCTTATCTATAACTGGCTTATGAAATGTCTTATCACTTCTTCTACAAGATTCATATTATTATTAGTTAGAATCTCATGCAGCATTTCATAGTTAATATATATCTTATTGTGTAAGAACTTTACTACTATCTTCTCAGTTTTCTCTGAAACTGCTTTCATAACTGATCAGTTAGTAGCATAGTCAATAGCAGTAATTATTCAATAATTTTCATTCAGTGTTCACAGTAATATATCTATAAGATTTATCTCTCATTATTTAAACAGTTGTATTATACATTTCATCTGATGTTATACTTTCTCACATTCTAATCCTCTTTTAGCTTCTTTCATGACCTGATAATTCAGGTACTTGTGAGTGTATATATAAATATTCTCAGTCATACTTGATCAGTATACTCTTAATTTAAGTACACTTATAAGTTCAGAGCTTTCTAAGTGACTGCATTTCTTATACATGCAAGTTATCAAGTCATATCTAAATAAATATTTCAGATAGAGAGCTTTCATATATTCTAAATCATGATAAAGCATAATATTGTTTTTCAATTTTCTCAGCTTGAAGTTTAGAAGCATCTTTTCTACTGCTTTTATAAGATACTTATTATCTGATATCTTACTGTTCTTTAAGTGAGAGATTATTGTATTCACTTATTCTGATTTCTGTATTTTCTCAGTATATTTAACATAAACTTCTTCTGTATTCAATTCATAGAATTCTCACTCATGAAATCAGATCTGTAACTAATTGCATCAGATATTACAGTGTTTAATTTCTTTTAGTATTTGATGTGAAGATTGTACACTTGAAACTCTGAGATTCAACATACTAAATGTTTGAATGGTTTTATCATTAATTGTAGATAGATAAGACTTTCATAATTCATAATCACTGTTATTGTATACTTATTATTGATATATCTACTTCACAATATCAGTGTGTGCTTGATTACTAGTAATTTCTTTTTATACACTGAGTAATTGAGCTCAGTATCTGATAGTTTTCTATTATCATACATTACTAAGTGCAGCTTGCTGTTCTTACTCATCTGCAGAACAGTGTCTCTGATAGCTCATTTAAATACATCTATCTTAATATAGAAAGGTTTATCACAATCTGATTGAATAAGCACTGAGAATGTTATCACATATTTTCTCAGTATAAGAAAGGCCTCTTCACACACAGTATTTCAGATAATTGAATGAAACTTCTTCTTTCACAGATTTACATTCATTTCTCTTGAGAGATCTAAGAGTGATGCAGCTATTCATGTGAAATCCTTGATAAATCTGCAGTAATATAAGACTAACTCAAGAAACTATTATATATAATATATGTTTCTCAGCTGCAGTTAATTCACTATGACATTCAGCTTCACTGAGATGAGATGTATACAGCTATCACTCACTATATAATCTATGAACTTTAACTCTTCTGTTTCAAACACACACTTGCTGAATTTAATGTAGAGCTTATACTCTGTCAGAGTTGTAAGCACTTTATCAAGATACTTAAAATATTCATTGTATAAGTTTGAAAAGACTAAGATGTTATTTAGATATATAAGATATGAGATTTCATTCTATTTATAAAGAATTATATTCATCATTGTTTGAAAGATATTAGATGCATTTATCAGACTGAATAACATTGTCAGGAATTCAAACTTCTCTTATTGTATATTAAATGCAGTTTGTGATACTGATAGTTTATCTATACAGATCTGTCAGTATTCTGAGAAAAGATTAATCTTCAATAGATATCAGATATTTTCAACTGTATTCAACTGTTATTAAATTCATGACAGTGAATATCTATTCTTAATTATCAGCTTGTTAAGTGCTTGATAATTAATATACATCTGTCATTTCTCTTCTGCCTTTTTCATGAATAGAACTGAGAAGCTCTATATACTTGATAAGAGTTGTATGAGATTATATTCTACAAGATCTATGATCTGATACTTCTGTTCTTTAAGATGTGTTTGTGACAGAAAGTATGTATTTTGATTGACTAGTTTCATATTCTCTGTGTTAATATTATGTATGAATTCTCATTTTAGCAGCAATTTCAGTGAAAGATCTGTTCAGAAGATCTTTTCATACTTCTTCAGAAGTTTCTTTATTCATCTGTTCTCTTATATATGCTTTATCTTGATTTTCTCCTCTTTCAGATCTCAGATAATACACAGAATACTTTTAGATAAGATCTTATAAATCATTCTCTTTACTTGTTAATATATAAGCAGATTTAATTCTTCTATATCAGAGATATGAAATGTTCTTCTCATATCAGTTGATAGAATTATATGAACTGTTTTCTTTTCTATCAGTTAACTGTATATAATATGTATATCATTAAATCTGTGAATTGAATCTTCAAAACTAATCAAGTCTGAAAATAAGATCATATTTCACATTCTGCAGCTCTCGCGCTTAAATATAGCAAGATCATTCTCTGAAGTGCAAGAGCTCTTTTACTCTTATAAATATCACTAAATATCAGTTATCAGATAATCTTATATATTGAGAATTATTTACTGAGCAGATCTCTTTCAGTCTTCAGATTATATAATTATTAATATATTATATAAAAGCTTCTGTGTCTGCTAACACTTTTACAGTTATCTTTCAATTCTTACTCAAGTGATTTCTATACATTAATATTTCAGATCTTAAGATATTGAGATGAGTGTCTGCTTCTTTCTCATCTGTATCTCAGTCAGAAGTCTGCTTTCTTTTTACATTTACAGAATTCAGAACATCATCTAACACAGATATCTCTTTCACTTTAAAAACTCTTCATAGAATATCAGTGAGTGTCTCTGAGCTTACTGATTCTGCTAGTTTTTTGACTCTCTTACCTCTCTTGACTGTGCACACTGTGTGTAATTCTTTATGCTATGATTTTGACATTCACAGTTAAAGTAAGCTTAATACTCATAATATCAAGATTTTCACTCAGAGAATTTCTTTTTCAAAGAATTCAGCACTTTAATAATAACATTCAAGTCTAGATTCATTATATTTCGATGTGTAATATAAGAGGCCTACGCCGAATAGATCAGTATAATATTTATAGATCTTATATAACAAAGTGAAAAATGTTAAAGAAGAAAAAGAAAGAGAAAGTGTGAGAATCAGTGATCAGAGTGAATATTTATACATGTATATAATGATATACACAGTGACGCTTCAGAGTGAAAGAATAGAAATTCTGTGAGTTTTTCAGCTGAGAATCAGTGATTGAGAATGACTGAGAATCAGAGCTTTCAGCAGAATCTACAAAGTGTAATGAAATAGTCTATATAATTGATCAGATGCAGTTTATTATATTAGCTTTCTTCTTCTCTAATCTTGTGTATTTCTGATCAGTCAAGAACCGCGGTCTCAGATAACACAGCACTCAGAGTTCAGGTCACATAATTATAGTCAACTCATTTTACAAGATATTATTAACTGCACCTGTGAAAGTCTCTCATTGAGAATATTCTCAATCTCTCACTTAAGTTCATTATCTTCTTCTATGATCTCTGGTGACTGTCAGTCAGAAGTCAGTTATGAAGGGAATGAGTTGATAACAGTGTAATAGAGTAAGCTTGTATAAAATATATTATACATCTCTGATGAAGTATTAAAACAGTACTTGTAACTGTCTAAAACTTCTGTCACTGTATATTTCACATAACAATAGTTTAATATACACAATAAGTATGTGATTTGTATATTTCTAAGATTCAATTATATAAGATCTTCTATCTTATACTGTTCTGTGAAATCTTATCAGATATTGACTTGATCTTCTTAATCTTGTTTAACACTCATTATAAAGGCTTCTGCTCAGTCACAGATATCTTGAAGCTTTATCACTATATTATCAGTGATCTGAATTGAACTACAGAGATTTAGTGTGAACTGTGTGATCTCTAGAAGATTTAACACTTTCATATAATAACTGTGTATAAGAAAGAACAGGCTTACATCTGTTAAGATAGCATCTCAGTCATTGATAGTAATCTCTGTGTGTAGAAGAAGATTATATCAATCATCTTATAAGTGAATATAGAACTTATAAAGAAAATTCTTTACAGTCTGAATTGTCTGTTCTGATGCATTATCAGTCTCAGAGTGATAGACAGTTAATAAAGTGTGTAATCTTAAGAACTTGATAGATTCTTATTCAGAGAGTGCTCATAAATTAACAGCTCTGATCTGATACTATAGATATGAGTAATTCATGCATTCAATAGAACAGGCTTCATAGAAAGACTTCAGTGACTTGTTCAGTATTCATCTTATCATAAGATTTCAATATTATATCTTTACTTAATCAGTTCATAATAATTAAAACATTTCTACAACTTGTACTCTCAGAGAGATTAATAGTGAAGTTAATTATCACATCTTAAGAGATTCTATCAGAGATATTAAGCAGTTTCAGCAGCTCTTTTCTACAGTTCTTTTACAAGATGATAGAGAAATAATGATTACAGTTTCAGACAAAACATCTGATACTGTTTAATATCTCAGACTAGTAGAACTCTCAAGAGATTATTCAATACAGTTGTGCATGACCTGAGTGATCAGTTATATAAGAATCATGCATCTCTTGCATTTATATGCTACAATTCATTTAGTGTAGATTCAGAAGATATTCTGATTAGTGAAGTATATATAGTATCATAAGTAGTCTCATTATAATCAACTAATATCTTCAGATTCAAGAGTCAGTGTTCTCAGTTCATTTAACATGTGTCAATTATATTGAATAGCATATCTTACTCTCATTGTGAGATAGCATCTGTTATTAAGTTCTAACTACTGAAGTGATAGTGTATAGTGAAATGAAAACAGTTTAATACCTTGAACTATTACATCTGACATTTGATAAGATTGCAGATAATTATGAAATACTTGAGATTCTTATAATCTGTGATTATCTCAAATTTGAAGATACTTCAGAGTTCAGAGTCTCATTCTTCTAAACAGTGTATAATTATGAGAAGTTTCTTATTATAGATCTTGTAATTGCATTCAGCAGAACTAAGTTTCTTAGATATAAAGATATATAATTGTAAGACATCTTTATTATTATATTGTAATATAGCTTCTTCTATGATATAGTCAGAGAAATCATCTTCAATAACTCTTTTATAATCAGAATCAAATATTATCAGCAGAGAAATATTAATAAATATCTTCTTCATTTATATGAATACAGCTTCAGTGTCTGCTGATCACTGAAATACTGAGTTCTTCTTAGTAAGTTCTGTAAGTGATCTTGTAATATCTGAGAAGTTTTATATAAATCACTGATAGAAGTTAGTAAATCTGATGAAGTATTATTCATCTTTCACAGTACATGAAGTTTCTCATTCAAGAATAATAAAGATCTTCTCAGAATTCATTTGAATCTTCTTATCAGCTTCTATGATAAAATCTAGGTATTTTATACTCTTAACTCTAAAATTATACTGATCAATATCTACAGATAGTTCTGCTTCTTATAATTATTGTAATACTCTTTACATATGTTTTTAATATTTCTTTCTGAATTGATTAATGAAGATGAGAATATTATCTAGATATGAAGATATAAATTTATTAAGAAAATCTCAGAGTGCTCAGTTAATATACTTCTGAAATGTACTGAAAGTATTAGTCAGTTCAAAGAGTGTCACTACTCATTTAAAAAGATTATAACATGTTCAGAATACTGTAAGTTATTCATCTTCTTCAGTGATACAAATCTTATCAAACACAGCAATGACATCTAGCTTTGTAAATTATTAAGCTTGTCTGATACATACTAGGATTTTGTTGATAAGAGATAAGAGATAACAATATTTCTTTATCAATCTATTCAGATTTCAATAGTTCACACAGAATCAGAGTTCTTTATCTGATTTCTTCACAGAGAGAATAGAAGCTGTAGCAGAAGAGTTACTAATATATATAAATCTCTTATTCAACAGATCATTGAGTGTTTTTCAAAGAAGAAGTTCATCTTAAGACATATTATAAAGAGAGTCTTATGATAACTCAGAGTTTTTATTATTCTTCTTTTCTAACTTGATACTGTGATCTACTTCTGAATCTTGTAAGAGAGATATATTCATAGTATTATCTTGTTAAAAGACATCTAGATATTCATGATATTGATAAGAGAGTTTTGTATGAGAATCTATTATTATAGTATAAGATAACTTCTCTAGAACTTTCTTAATATTAGTCAGACTGATAGAATAGATTGATATATAATTCTACTATCAGTGACTTTGTCAGTGATTTTATCAATGACTTCTTTTTCACAGCATTTCATAAGCATTGACAGAGATCTGTGTAAGGTTCATAGTCTTGTAAATATTATCTTTGTGAATTCTATCATTGTTAGAGAATATTAAGCTTCTGTTTTAAGCATTTAATAAGATGTCTTATTCAGATAGTCAGACAAGCTCTAGTATAAGATTATAGTCAAGATTATCAATCTCATATATATAAGCATCTTCACATTAATGTTCTTCAATATCTATACTTAGTTTTATCATGTAACAGATATGAAGGTTCTTTAAATCAATAAATTCTGTGAGAAGTCAGAGTTTTAATAAAAGAATACACTGAAGATTATAACATCTTACAACTGAAGATTTAATCATTGCATAATGATATAGACTGCTATCTATCATGACTTGCATATTATACATATTATCAATCATAGTAGATACAAGAATTACATTCATTATTATTTTCTCTTTACATTATTATCATCTGATCTCTTCAATCTTCTATTTATAACTTTGAACAGAAGCTAATCTTTTCTCTGTTATATTAGAATATTCTCATAGTTATCTTTCAAATCTTCTTTTAATGCCATGTGATTGGCACAGACTGTCAGCATTAATCTTCTTATGAGAAGAAATATAGACTGATTAACAGTTGTAAGTAATATATTCTGATCAGTTATAATTGATGCATACTTCTTATTAACATTGATTGATGCCTTCTTCAGAAGTGATCTCAGAAACTCAGAAGTCTTTTCAGATAGTAAAGACTCTTGCTTATATATAGATATTTAAGTCTACTCAGTTCATAACATCTGCATCATTATTATTATTATTCAGTACAGATGTATAAGTGACTGAGATGTAATATCTTCTATCATTGTTCTGTATACTCTTGAGCTTGATAAGACAGTCATTCAGTGTCCAGAGTTGTATGCAGAAGCCTTTATAAGTTAAGTCTTTATCAACACTTATAAGAGTCTGTAAGAGTTTAAAAGTCAATGTCTTCTTGAGTATACTAATTTTTATTCAATTCTCTCAAGATTGATCACCTGCTTCTAGAATCTTAATGTTAAAGTCAGAGATAAATGTTGTAAGAGAAGTGTTTCTCTGTCAGACACTCTGTAATCAATCTAATACTTTCTATTACATAGTAGTGTCTCAGAACAGGCTATCAAGATATTTGATAATATTATCAGACATCTGTAACACTAATTTATAAGCTTTCATTCATAAATAAAACTTCTGTCTCATGTGATCCTTCAATTGTCTGTTAATATATCAATCTTGATTAGTTAATGAACTGATGATATCTTCATCTACACTTAGTTTTGCAAGCATTTTCAATCTTTATAATGAATAGAGAGTGAGATTAGAAATATTAAAATATGCAGAAGCATCTAAGCATTGCTTCAGTGTTTGTATTATATTTATATTCAATTCTGTTAAGATTGAAATTGTCTGTACAGGGATTTCTTGTTGAGACAATCATTCAATGTTTTCATATTGATGTTATTAAGTTGCATGTATATCAGCTATTTATTATTGCTGTAATTTCAACATTGCTTAAAGCCACTGTGACACTGTGTCTATACTTGCATTCAAGAGTTCTTCCATGTTATCATCAGACATGATTATATTATTTATCAGATATATAATAACTGTGAAATCAGAAGTGTAATTGTATAAATATCTCATATATCTAGCCTGTCAGAACTCTCAGATCTTTCACTGATATTCTCTTATAAGATCTTGTTACAGAGTGTAAGAAATCCCGCTTCTCACGGATTCTTTACCTCTATGTCTATCTCTCGCGTAATCAATAGAGTTAGCAGCCCTTGACTACACACAACTATATAGACTGAAGTTCGTGACTACTATTTATAACTCAGCTTGAATACTATTAAACATTTAATTTCTATATTTTATCTTTCTACTGTAAATACTTCTAGTAGTTAACAGTATATATTATATTAAGCTGTAAACACCTGAATAATTATCTGTGAGTACTTATTCTTACATTTCAAGCTCTGTCAGTCATTAATCACCTGTTATGACTGAAAGAACTAGAAACTCATATGCTTCAATCTCTGTGAACTCTACTACAGACACTCAGAAGCAGTCATCTGACTCATGAATAACTCTTATAAAAGAAGTCTCAGAGAACTTATTAATTACTCACAGAATATTATTCTCTACATCTGTGACAGAGAAATTCTTCAAACTTATAAATAAATCAATCTCAGTGAAGAATATTCTTGAGCATCTTCTACAGAATCAAGCTATTTTTCTACAAGAAATACTTACTATCTGTAAACATTCTTGCACTGAGTCTCTAGACATGATGTTCAGAGACATTTATAAACTGAAAAGAAACTTTCTGAAGTTATAATCACTTAAGATTACTTACTGAACTACAATCTATAAAAGCTTTTACACATTTGTATTTAAAATTGACTCACAAGTCTGACTGTGTAATATGAAATATGAAGAAGCTGTTATCTATATATTAATACATCTCTACTATGCTGAAGTTAAGAACTAGCTGAATTATCTAGAGAATAATTATAAGAGATTCTGCTGATCTGTTCTCAAGATCTATTTAGAGAATAAGTTGAAGAACTTTATAAGCTGAACAGAGAATATCTAAGCTATAATCATTAATATTAGAACAAGGAATAAGAAATCTGCTGAAGACTACTTATAGCATTTTATAAAATTATAATATGAATTAAGATCTGAACAGAGCTATGAAACAAGATCTGAATAATAATATTTATAAAAGAACTGAATAAAGATATACAGAATAAGCCTATTAAGCAAGACTCTAAGTTCTTAATTTTAAAGAAACTGATAACTCTTAGTCATTACTTGTAGATCACTGTGAGAGTCACAGATCTACAGAGAGTGAATCACTAAGCAGTCTTATAAGAATCAGAATAACAGAGAATAAATTTACTGAAAAAAGATAATAAGATATTGAGAGATTCATGTCTGACTACTGAGTAGAGAGAGAGAGCTTCATAAGCTTCTATAAATAAAGTGTATAATAGAGAGATTAAGAAAAAGAGTCTTTATTTCATCTATTTTAAATCAGAACATCTTTACATAAACTATTCAGATAAATTAAAATAGAAATTTGAGAAGTTATAGACAGAGTCAGCTACAGCCTTTTTAAGAGTCTTGAAGCTGATATCTGAATCTGTTACTTCTTTAATGAAAATACATACTTATAGAGAGAGACTGCACTGCAGTACTGCTGTCTTATAAGTATAAGAAGTATTGATAAACTCAGAATCTCAGATCACTATAGTGTCTCTAAAGCTCATGAAATGAATAAGTTAAGTAATGAAAACTGAGAATCTACTCTTATAATAAGCAGAGTATGAGAACTAAGATCTAAGAGCTGAGAGACTTATAAAAGTTATCTTTGAATTACAAGATCTCTCTGAAATCTGAAGAAGATTTACAGAAAGTGTAATTATCACAGACATCATAGATGATATATACTTAAAACTTGTATAGCTTTAAAGATACAATTCACACATAGCTGTCTATGAGTTAAGTTTATACTTTCAATCAGTGTTAACAGACTTACTTACAGAGATAGAATCAGTTAATACTGTAGAGTTAATTAGAGAAGACAAGCTCATCTATATATTAACTTTACAAATATCTGAGAACTTCACAGTTATGAAAACTGAGCTTCAGATATCAGAGAAATACTAAGATCTTACAGAGATATTTAACTCAGTAAAGATAGCTAAGCTTTCATCTCACTATAAGAAGAATCTGATAATAGATTTAATAGAAGAGTAGAAACTCTTTTAAGAACTAATTTATAAGCTCTCTCATCATGAGACAGAGATCTTACAGACTTATATAAAGAAGAATCTGAAGAATGAGTTTATCTGATCTTTACAGATCTCTGTGAAAGCTGTGAAAGCCTCTGTAATATTTGTGAAGAAGAAGAATAAAGGTCTCAGATTATATATAGACTACTGCAATCTAAACTCTAAGATAATAAAGAGTCATCATTTTCTATCTCTGATTAAGAATATAATCAACTGTCTTATAAGAGCTGTTATATTCACACAACTGAATATGATTAATGTATATACATGACTGTAAATACAGTCTGAGAATGAATGAAAGACTGTCTTTAGAACTGCACTGAGATTATTTGAATATCTAGTAATATCTTTTAATTTAACTAATATCTCTGTAGTATTTCAGTCTTTTATTAATAAAACACTTTATATATATCTGAATATCTTTATAATAATATATCTGAATAATGTGATAATGTACTCTGTAAAGAAGAAAGAACACACTAAGTATGTATAAACTGTATTAAAGATCTTAGATAAGACAGAACTGTATATTAAGCTTACAAAATATAACTGCAGTACTTATTAGATTAATTTTCTAGAATATATAATTACTGCTGATAATATTCAGATAAAATCTTTGCAGATTGAGACTATTCTATTATAGCTGAAGCTAACTAGTATTTATAAAATTCAGATCTTTCTGAGCTTTGTGTATTTCTATAGACAGTTTATCTTTGTGTTTATAAGAATCTTCTTGACTTTTACAGACATACTGAAGAATGAAAATAAGAAGAAGTTATTCTGTGAATAAAAAATGAAGAGATTGTTAAGAAGAGAGAACTATAAGAACTTTCTTATTTCAGCAGCTCACAGAGTCTTTATAAGATTAAAATAGATATTCACAGATACAGTGATACTGTTTCACTTTAATTTCTTACTCTTAATCAGATTAAAGACAGATATCTTCTTCTTTATAATTTCAGAAATAGTCTTATAACTATAGTTAAATAAGAACTGAGTTTCAGTAATCTTTTTCTCACAGAAGATATAATCTATAGAGATCAACTATAATATTTATAATTAGAAGCTTCTTATAATAGTGAAATTTTTTCATCACTGATATCACTACTTTAAGAGTCTTATAACAGTGATTACTATTAGAACTGATTATAACAGCTTATAATAGTTTACTTTAATTAAGAAACTCTCACAGTAATAGATTCACTAAATACAGACACTGAGTGAGTTCTGATTCAAGATAGAGTATATTAAGAAAACTAAGAACTCAGTGAACAGATTCTCTCACAGATCTGACTATATCAAGAGGATCAGAGTAACAGATATAGAGAGACTATAGAAGATAGAAAAGCTTTATAAGATACTCAGACTGAGTATTATAAACAGATTGACTGAAGAGTATTGTAATCTCTTATAAGAGAAGAGAAGAGAGAAAGAAGAGAAGTCTGTATAATTACTCTCTATAACACTGAGAGTCAATACTCTGAGAATCTTTATAAGAATTCTTGAAGAGAGTATCTATAATCTGAAGAGTTTGCAGACTTTAAGAGACACTCTGAAAGATCTAATATAAGAAGAAACAGAGTAGAAGTTTTTATAAGATCTTCTATTCAGATCATCTGAACTGCAACTGAAGAATAAATATACTTAGTATATTCAGAAACTGCTCACAGCAGAAATCAATCCTGCAGAAATAAAGAATTAAAGAGACTTAAATAATCTCTTATAAAGATTGAACTGAATTTATATACTTATAAATAAGTTTCTATGTATAGAACTTATTAAAAGATATCATAACTCTTCTCTAGTAAGTTATTTTATAGATACTAGAACTTATGAGTTACTTATAAGAAAATACTTCTGACTGAAGATATAAGAACTTATAAAGAAGATAGTGAATTCTTATACTGTTTATCAGAATTCATAAGTAGTACAGTTTAGACTATATAAAGAACTTACTTCTCTATTCATTTCATAGAAATCTTGAGAACAGCTAGAAATGAACACTCTTATAAGTCTCTCTGAAAGCAAGAATATATATAATACCTGTTTTAATAGTGTGCTGATAATAGTAGATTACTTTATTAAGATAGCACACTTTATACTCATCTATAAGAACTTAAAGTCAAGGAATTTAACTCATATCTTTATTTATAATGTAGTTCAGTTGCATGAATTGCCTGTAAATATTATCTCAGATAGAGAATTAATCTTCACAGAGAAGTTCTAATCTGATCTGATTATTATACTAAAGATCTTACAAGATTTAAGTATAATCTTTTCTTAACAGACAGATAATCAGATAGAATATCTAATAAGTATATTAAAACAGTATCTGAAGTGCTTTGTTAATTACAATCAGAATGACTAAGTACATTGATTATCACTTATAAAGTTTGTATATAATAACTTAAAGTATGTCAGTACAGATAAAACTCTCTTTGAGATACTCACTGAAACTTATCTATAAATGATCTTGATAGATCTGTGAGAGTATACTATAGAGTTTGATAATACTCATGAACAGGTTGAGAGAATTCAGAATATTCAGAAGAAAGCCTGTAAATTCTTGAGAAAGATCTAAGAGTATAAGAAGAGATACTATAACTTCAAGCATATTATAAAGAGTTTTAAGAAAGATAATAGAGTCTGACTAAGTCTAGAAAATATCATTATATAGAGATCTAGTAAGAAGCTGAATCTCTTACAGATAGAGTCTTATTAAAGAAAATTAGTTTACAGTTCTATAGATTAAAACTGTTATCTAAGTTATAGATATATAATGTTTTTCATGTCTCTTTACTCTGTGAATATAAGAAATTCTTAGAAGAGAACTTTATAACTTATCACTCTATTTATAAAGTACTAGAGAGTAAAAGAGAATATCAGATTAAAGAGATTATTAACTCAGAGAAGTGAGATTATAAGCTCTGATTCAAGATTCAGTGATAAGAATATTCTGATAAGATGAATAAGTTCACTTAAGAATTATTCAGATAGATAAGACATCTGTGAAAGCTGAAACATGACTTTCATACTATAAATTCTGATAAGTCAGAATAATACAGTCTTTTCTAAGAATCTGATTATAATAAAGATATTAACACTGTTATTTATAAACTCTAGTCTATAAGATAATAAGTTTCTACTAAGATAAACAGTCTGCAGCGTATATAAAGAGAAGAAGAGATTATACTC
>NW_003101677.1:3034246-3038596 GCF_000003855.2 Blastomyces gilchristii SLH14081 | reverse complement strand
CTCTTACAGAAAAAGAAAAAGAAGATGAGATTCTGTAAACAGATCTGAGATATTTATACTACTTTAGAGAGATTTATGTATACTATAAGTGATTCTGTAAAACAGTCACATAACTCTAGTAAATAAAAAGTGATTATAAATTACAGATCTGAATCTTTTTATATGATTATAAAGAGTAATTACAGGCTGTGAACATCTTGATTCTACAATTCTACAGTATTAAAGAATGATGATTTGTAAGAATAAGTAAAAGATTAACTTATAAATACTTCTCTTTGATGAGAGTGATCTCACAGAAAGTAATTCATCTGTAGAATGAATCTATGTAATGATTATATAAGAATCTTACAGAAAAATGACTAAAGATCAACTGAAACTCTTCAGATTGAAAGATGTGAGATAAATCTATATAATAATTACATAAGAATCTCATGAAAATGATTAAGAGTTAATCAGAACTTTTCTATATAAAAGATATAGAATGAATCTGTATAATAGTCAGAGAAAGATCTGTAGACTATAAAGAATCTTATGAAAGAAGAAACTGAGTGACAGTCTCTTTTCTCTTTATAATAACAAGGAATTTTTCCTCACTGAGATCTTTTATAGATGTGAAGAGTTTTTAGTGAGTATCACTGCAGTGCTGAGTCTGATTCTATGAAATCACTCAGTGAAAGGCTTTACAGATGAAGTCTTAGAGAGGAAAGAATATATAAGAAATTCTGCTTCTTATGAATTCTTTACCTCTATTCCTATCTATCATATAATCAATAAGGTTAGCAGCCCTTGGCTACACACAACTATATAGACTGAAGTTCACAACTACTATTCATAACTCAGCTTCAATACTATTAAACATTTAATCTCTACATTTTATCTTTCTATCACTAATACTTCTAGTAGTTAACAGTACATATCACACCAAGCTACAAACACCTGAATAATTGCCTGCGAGCACTTATTCTTACACAGAGTCAGAGTGACTGATAAGCAAGCTTCTATCTAGAAACTCAGTATCTGCTTAACTAATTAAAACTCAGTGTTTACTTAACTGATTGATCATTTCTCTATTTCTTACACATTGTTACACATTTAGATATCTTCTCAATAAATAATTATTTCTAATAAGAAGATGATGAATGTTTTTCAAGTGTAAGAGGCCTATACTGAATAGATTGATATGATATTTACAGATGTTATATAACAAAGTAAAAACATTAAAGAAGGAAAAGAAAGAGAAAGTGTGAGAATCAGTGATCAGAGTGAATATTTATATATATACACAGTGATGTACGCGGTGGAGCTTCGGGGCGGAAGAATATAAATTCCGTGGGTTTCAGCCGAGAATCGGCGATCAAGAATGACTGAGAATCAGAGCTTTTGATGAAATCTATGAAGTGTAATGAAATAGTCTATATAATTGATCGGGAGCAGCCCGTCACAAATATACTTAAAAAGAGATGAAATCTATTAACATACTCTGTTTAAATACTCTAACTACAAAGAAAACTATGTATCTAGTTCAAAAGAGTGTATATTTGCTTCAAGAATTCAAAAGAACTGAAGAAAGAAAGAAGCTCAAAGTCAATCTAAACCTGAAGATAACAGTCAAGTCAGTAAATATATAACTACAAGCTTAAAAAGAAGAAACTCTTAATTATCTAAATTCTCAAACTCAAAATCTCCAGCTAAATATAAACAGAATTTGAATTCTTAAACATCTGTTAAGATTAGAGAATTGAGAAATAACTCTGTTGATAAACTAGAAAGAATACAAGCAGTTGAAATTCCTATCTTTCAAAACAGTTATAATCTACTATCAGATGATAGTAATTAGATTCTACTTTATTTCTACTCTCTTTTAGTATGAATATATAACAAAAATAATAAAAAAAGTTTAAAAATTCTTCAAAAATCATATTTATTTAAAACAATGTGAATAGAAACTCAAATTGCATTTACTCTTGTCTTCAGATTGTATTTAAATAAAAAGTAAACTTTATACTTCTTCAAGAACCAAACTTTGATGCTGAGTAAAAGTATATTATTTCTCATTCAAGCTATTACTACTTTCTATCTGAAAAATCTGAGATAAAATCAAGAGTAGTGATTTATGAAAGAAAAAGATTAAGATATCAATTTAATCTGAGATTTAATATCATATCTGACTCTGATATTCTAGTGAGTGATATTATAGATAAAGAGAATGAGTTTAATATTATTCAACTTATAAATATCTATAATGAAAAATCATTGAAAGAAAATAATAATATCTGAATACTTAATAGAGGATTTTTGAATATAACTCTCTTAAAAAACTCTATTATTATAGAAGACTTCAATATATATTATTTCTAATGAAATTCAGAATACAGAAGAGTGATAAAAGTAGATAAACTAATTAAATAAACTTTTAAATATTTAATAGATTTAGTTAATAAGTCTGATTAATAAACATTCTTTAGAAAAGATATGAAACAGAAATCTATTATAGATTTAACTTTTACATTATAAAATCTAATTAAAAAAAGACTTATAAACTGATTTATTAATTTAAATAAGATATTAGAAATAAGTTATAAGATTATTTAATTTAATATTAAACTAAGTAAAAAATAAATAAGTGAAAATTCTTTTCTCTCTAATTAATATAACTTTGAAAAAGCTGATTGAAAAGTAGTTAAAGAAAGTATAAAATAGCTAAAATCTAAAAAGTAGAATAAGCTCTATTAAAATCAGAGTTAAGATATCTTTAATAAAATACTTAAGAATAGAGTAAAGCTGATTATATCTATTCTTTTAATAAATATTAGAAAAAATATTTTAAAGAAAAAGTCTTCTAAATATTTCAAATCTTGATAAAATAAGAATATTACTTCTAAAAGAAAATAATTAATTACTATTAAGAGAGAATAAAAGAATAACTTAGTATTTAATAAAGAGTTTAAAGTTATCTGAAATGAATATTTTTCAGATATTAAAAGAGTTAAAACAGACTGCTAGAATAAATTTCTTAAAGAAATATAAGAAAAAGAAGTTTTTAAAGTCTTTAACTATACTAAAATAAAAAAGTGTAGTAAAGCTTTCAATCTTAGAATATAAATTTCAGAATAAATTATATACAGTAAACTCTTTTAAGAAAAAGTATTAAGCTTTTATAAGAATTCTCTTTTAAAACTTATTATATTTAGAAGAGAAGAATATGTGGTGAGCTGCGTCTGATCAATTATATAGACTATTCTACTTCACTTCATAGACTCTTTTACTTCACTCTTGAACATGTACACTCTGATTCTCGGTCATTCTTGATCACTGATTCTCAGCTGCTATGAATGTGTATAGATTCTTCCGCCCTGAAGCTTCACTGTGTATATTATTATATACATGTATAAATATTCACTCTGATTACTGATTTCTACACTTTCTCTTTCTTTCCTTCTCTAACATTTTTCTCTTTGTTATATAAGATCTATATATTATACTGATCTATTCAGTGTAGGCCTCTTACACTAGAAAAACATTCATTATCTCCTTATTAGAAAATGATTATTCACACATCATCTTCTCATTAGAAATGATTATCTATCAAGAGATATCTGAACATGTAATGATGTGTAAGAAAGAGAAACAGTTAAGTGAACACTGAGTTCTCAGATAGAAGCTTGCTCATCAGTTGCTCTGGCCCTGTAATAAGATCTTACAAGAGAATGTCAGTGAAAGATCTGAGAGTTCTGACACTCAGATGTATGAGAATATGATTACACTTCTTCAGATTTCACAGATATCATACATCTGACAAAACGATATAATCATGTCTAATGATAATATGAGAGAACTCTTAAGTGCAAGCATAGAGATAATATCACAGTGACTCTGAGCAATGTTGAAATTATAACAGCAACAGATAGCAGACATGCATCTGACTCAACAACTTCAATATAAAGAGATTCAATGATTAACTCATGTGATTTCAACACCTACAGAATTAAATACAAAAGTGCTGAAAAAATACTTAGATGCTTCTGCATATTTTAATGCTTTCAATCTCACTCTCTACTCATCATGAAGAATGGAAATGCTCGTGAAACTGAGTGTAGATGAAGATATCATCAGTTTGTTAATCAATCAAGATTGATATATCAATGAATGATTGAAGAATCATATAAAACAGAAATTTCATTCATGAATGAAAGCATGTGAATCAGTGTTATAAATATCTGATAATATCATGAAATATCTTAATGTTCTGTTCTGAGACACTGCTATGCAACAGAAAGCATTAGATTAATTACAGAGCATCTGACAGAGAAACACTTCTCTTACAACATTCATCTTCTGACTTCAACATCA
>NW_003101677.1:3032326-3033122 GCF_000003855.2 Blastomyces gilchristii SLH14081 | reverse complement strand
AATGAAAAGTCATTGAAAGAAAATCACAATATATAAACAATTGACAGAGAATTTTTAAATATAATTCTCTTAAAAAACTCTATAATTGTAGAAGACTTTAATGCACATCATTTCTGATGAAATTCAGAATACAGAAGAGCAGTAAGAGTATATAAACTGATTAAATAAACTTTTGAGCATTTAATAGATTTAGTTAATAAGTCTGATCAACAAACATTCTTTAGAAAAGACATGAAACAGAAATCTATTATAGATTTAACTTTTATATTATAAAATCTAATTGAAAAAAGACTTGTAAACTGATTTATTAATTCAAATGAGACCTCAGAATCAGATCATAAGATCATTCAATTTAATATTAAACTAAGTGAAAAATAAATAAGTGAAAATTCTCTTCTCTCTAATCAGTATAACTTTGAAAAAGCTGATTGAAAAGTTTTTGAAGAAAGTGTAAAACAGCTGAAATCTGAAAAGTAGTGTGAGCTCTATTTAAATCAGAGTCAAGATATATCAAATGAAATGCTTAAGAATAGAATAAAGTTGATTATATCTATTCTTCTAACCAGTATTATAGAAAATATTTCAAAGAAAAAGTCTTCTGAGTATTTCACATCTTGATGAAATGAGAATATCACTTCTAAAAGAAAACAATTAGTCACTGATAATAGAGATTGAAAGAATAACTTAATATTTAATGAAGAGTTCAAAGCTATCTGAAATAAATATTTTTCAGATATTAAAAGAGTCAACACAGACTGCTGAAATAAATTTCTTGAAGAATTATAAGAAAAAGAGT
>NW_003101677.1:3022686-3032226 GCF_000003855.2 Blastomyces gilchristii SLH14081 | reverse complement strand
TCATAGAAATATTTCAAAGAAAAAGTCTTCTGAGTATTTCACATCTTGATGAAATGAGAATATCACTTCTAAAAGAAAACAATTAGTCACTGATAATAGAGATTGAAAGAATAACTTAATATTTAATGAAGAGTTCAAAGCTATCTGAAATAAATATTTTTCAGATATTAAAAGAGTCAACACAGACTGCTGAAATAAATTTCTTGAAGAATTATAAGAAAAAGAAGTTTTTAAAGTCTTTAACTATACTACAACAAGAAGTGTAGCAAAGCTTTCAAATTTAGAGTATAAATTTCACAATGAAGCATATACAGTAAACTCTTTTAAGAAAATATATTGAGCTTTTATAAGAATTCTCTTTCAAAACTCATCATATTTAGAAGAGAAGAATATGTCATTTCATGAATATATTGATAAAAACAACTGAGAATGATCTGAGCTTATATCTGATGAACTAGAGTCAGCTATATTCTTAAGTTCAATTAAAACTACTACAGAACCTGATTCAATGAATCACTTAATTATTTAAAATATATATTTCTACTTAAAGAATGAATATTTTGAGCTCTTTTTTAGTCTCTTAAAATATGAGTATCATTCTAAATGCTGGAGAGAAGCTGCTGAAGTAATTCTTGTAAAACCTAATAGAAATGCTTTAATTTCTAAGTTATATAGAGTAATATCTCTGTTGAACTGTTTGAGAAAAATTCTAGAAAGAATAATGACTACTAGATTATCTTTTATAAGCTCTATTAGTGATTCTCTTCTATATAATGAATAAATAAGAGATTGAAAACAATGTTCTGCAATTGACACTGTTCTTCAGTTATTCATAAGATTTAAGTAGTAAAGTATAAAGACCTGGTCTCAACTGCAGTTTTTATTGATATAAAAGATACATTTGATTATGTTTCAAAGTCTAAGATAATTCAAACTTTGAAGATGTTAAAACTATGAGTTTCTCTAATAAAATGAGTTAACTATTTTATGTTTAAAAGAATTATATAACTATTCTTTAATAAAATAAAATAAGATAAGACTGAGAGAAAAATAGAAGAACTGTAAGAATATTTAATCTCATCTGTTTTATTTGTAATATACACTGTATATCTATTCAAGAATAGAGAGATGAAAATAGTGAGATTTTCAAGTTATGTAGATGATATTAATCTACTCTACAGTTCAAAGACAATTAAAGAGAATTTAGAAGTAATTAAAAAAGCAGTAAAGAAAATCTTTGTTAGAGCAGATATCAATCTTCTTTAATTTGATATGAATAAAACTGAGTTAATTCACTTTTTTTCAGATTCAATGAGAAAAAATTAAGACTAACTCTTTTAAATAAAGAGATTAAACCTGGTTTGAATCTCAAATGACTAGAAGTATGATTAAACTTCAAGTTGAATTTTAAATATTAGAGACTACTGAATAGTGTAATCAGACTATCAAATACAGTGAGAGATCTATTCTTTCAGACTATGAGATAGTTATACATAGCTTGTATCATCTCAGTAGCTGATTATGAAGTTCATGTTTGATGAAATAATCAAGATAATTTCACTGAACTCTTTCAAAGTCTGAAAAACAGAGCTTTGAGAAGAATTCTGAGAGTATTCAAATCATCTTCTATTAAAGCAATAAAAATTGAAGCTTCAATTTCATCTTCTGCTATTTAATTTGAAAAGGCCCGCATGAACTATGCTCTGAGAGTTATGAAGATGAGCTTAAATTATATAATCAGAGAAAGAGTCTCTTCTTCATTATTATTAATTCACTCAGGAAATAAACTGAATTGAAATAGATTTCTTAATGAAAATGAGAATAATTTCTCAAAGAAAATGCTCTCTTAACTGTATAGATTATATTCACTAATTGAAAATTAATTTTCTTTATTAAATGTTGAGAAAATTGATCATGAGAAGATATCTCTCTGCAGAGAAAAGCTGAAATCTCTCATAGACTTACAAATAAGTGAACTATCTAAAGAGAGAGAATATGAACAGTAGTTGAAGAAGATCTCTATACTTAATATAAAAAACTCTATTCTGATTTACTCAGATAGCTCAAAAAATGAGAGTTTGAACAGATTAGATACAGACATTGCTTATACTGAAGATAATATTAATTTCATCCCAGATTTCTGAAATTTGCGCTGTGAATCTGAAGTCTTTGATACTGAACTATTTATAACAGTAAAAGCTTTTAAACTTATTAAGATAAAATCTTATAAAAGAGGAAATAGCTTGAAAGAGATATAAATATTCTCTGATAGTCAAGCTGCTTTAAAAAGACTTAAAAATAGTCAGATTCACATTGATCAAATAAATCTTGAACTGATTTTAAATTCTATTGTAAAAATTCAAAAGAGAAGAATATCAAAACTAATAATTCATCTATACTGAGTTTGTGCTTATATGAATATTTCTGACAATAAATTAACTGCTTCAGCAGTAAAAAATAGTTCAGAATTAAGCAGATCTATTCAAAAAACAGTGTTCTGATCTTTTATAAAGAGAAAGATAAAAGAATCTTGTTTAAACAAGTGAAATGAAAGCTGATACAAATAAAAGAAGAGTATACATTATTCAAGATCTGAGGTAAAACCTAAGTGAAAACCTTGTTGAATTAAATCTACAAAGAAAATATTCTCATCTATAATTCAGTTGAAACTAGGACATGGTTATTTTCAATTCTATATATAAAGATTTAATGATAGATTTAATTCAACAGAATGCTTATTCTGCAATGAAAATGAAAATCCTGAGTATATTGTAATGCATTGTGCACTATACAATAGTCTCAACACCAGATTGAAAGAGCAGTATAATTTAAATCAATTAAATATGAGATTCTTATTCTCCACTGAGACAGGAATTAAATACTTAATAGACTTTCTATCAAAAACTCAAGCAGCTACAAGAAAAAGACTGAATTCAGAAATATCTGAATATCAAGAGGTAAAAATTGATCAGATATAGTCTGTTAAAACAGCTATACTCTATCTTTTAATATTTTTATTTTATTATAGTCTCTCTTTACTGTACTTTTTCTTTTCTTTTCTGTTCTTTTCTATCTACTTATTTAATGTCTCTCTCTTTAAGACTCTGTTCTCTTTTCTTTTGTCATGATATTTCTAAATAATTTCAAAGTATCAGAAGATGCTAAAATACTGCAATTTGTAAACAGTTTTTATATTCTGAGCTGAAATTTTCTGATTTTGCATATTTGAAATTGATAAATGTATAATAGTTGACTTTATAGATATTAGAAAAACTCAGATAACTAAAAGTTTTCAGGTAGATATCATAGTCTCTGACTGTATATATCTATAATTGAAGAATAATAATAATAATAATAGAAGTTAGCATCCTATGAAGCTCTTATTCATTCAAAAATCGCAGAGACTGTATTCAGATCTCTCATCAGCTTCTATAATGAAATCTACATACTTTATACTCTTAACTTCAAAATCATACTTACATATATCTATCAGTAGTTCTGCTTCTGTAGTTATTATAATACTCTTTATATATGTTCTTAATGTTCTTTTCTGAACTCATTAGTAAAGATGAGAATGTCATCAAAATAGATAGATACAAACTTATTAATAAAATCTCAGAATACTAAGTTGATATACTTCTGAGATGTACTGAGAGTGTTAAATAAATTCAAATATATGACTACTCATTCAAAAAGATTATATTTATCCTGACTAGACTGGCCGTCAGAACCATGAATTTCATGTTTGATCTCATTTGATATGATCTCATACATTTCTTGGCGTGAATCCCGCTGGGACTAGCTATCAAAAAAACATGTAAAGTGACTATATATCAGATCTTCAAATGGAACCATGACTTGAAAAAAATAAGAAAGTGATTCCATTTGGTCTCATTTAGTCTCATTCTTGGCATAGAGTTACTATTTTTAGACATTTTAAGGTTTTTTTTAGACTATTCTTAATTTTTTAAAAGGTAACACTTTTTGATAACACTCAAATGAGATTTAAAGTCATTTAAAGCAATAAAAATAATTTAAATTGAGAAGTGGAAATCATGGTCTCATTTGGAAAATGTGACAAGAGTAGACAGTAAGTCTCACTGAGACAGTATGAGACTACTATCTAATGTTAAAACCGTGTAATGGGATCAGTCGAATTGGTAATGGAACTATCAAAAAATCTGGTCCTGATCCCAGACACGGTCACACGGTCAATCTAATTCTGACTGTGTGACCGTATCTGAGATCAGAACTAGAATATTTAATGATTTCATTATTAATTTAACTGATCTTATTACACGGTTTTAAGATTATATAGTAGTCTCATACTGTCTCAGTGAGACTTACTGTCTACTGTTATTACATTTTCTAAATGAGATCATGATTTTCACTTCTTAGTTTAAATTCTTTTTATTGCTTTAAATGACTTTAAATCTTACTTGAGTGTTATCAAAAAGTGTTACTTTTTAAAAAATCAAAAATAGTCTAAAAAAACCTTAAAATGTTTAAAAATAGTAACTTTATGCCAAGAATGAAACTAAATAGAATCAAATGAGATCACTTTCTTATTTTTTCTAACTCATGATTTCATTTTACAATCTGATAAATAGTTACTTTGCATGTTTTTTTAATGATTAGTCTCAGCATAATGCATATCAAGAAATGTATGAGATCAGATTAAATGAAATCAAACGTGAAATTTATAATCTC
This sequence comes from Blastomyces gilchristii SLH14081, assembly GCF_000003855.2. Lineage (NCBI taxonomy): Eukaryota > Fungi > Ascomycota > Eurotiomycetes > Onygenales > Ajellomycetaceae > Blastomyces > Blastomyces gilchristii. The sequence continues at coordinate 3,027,516 of NW_003101677.1, read as the reverse complement.
AGCAGCCAGTCTAATCATATTGTGTTTGAAATACTGTAAGCTACTCATCTTCTTCAGTAATATAAATGTTAGGAAAAGTAGTGATGATATCTAGCTTTGTAAATTATGAAGTCTTCTTAATATATGCTAGAGTTTCATTGATAAAAGATAAAGAATAATAGTCTTTCTTTATTAATGTATTTAGTTCTCAATAGTTTACACAGAATCAGAGTTCTTCATCTGATTTCTTTGCAAGAAGAATAAAAGCTGTAACAGAAGAGTTACTAACACATATAAATTCTTTATTTAATAAATTATTAAGTGTCTTTTGAAGAAGGAGAACTTTGTCTCAGAATATATTATAAAGAAGATCTCATGATGATTTAGAATTCTTATTATTCTTCTTTTTTAGCTTGATACTGTGACCTACTTCTGAATCTCATAAGAGAAGTAGATTTATAACATTATGATCTTGTCAGAAGACATCTAGATATTTATAATATTATTAAGAGAGTTTTGTATAAGAATCTGTTATTGTAACATACAATAATCTTTCTAAAGCTTTTTTAATATCAGTCAGACTGATGAAGTAGATTATTATATAATTTTACTATTAATAATCTTATCAGTGACTTCTTTTTCAGAGTATTTCATAACTATTAACAGAGATCTGTGTCAGGTTCATAGTCTTGTAAATATCATCTACATAAATTCTATCATTGTTAGAGAATATTAAACTTCTGTTTTAAGCATTTAATAAGATATCTTATTCAGATTGTCAGACAAGTTCTAGTATAATATTATAGTCAAGATTATCAATTTTATATATATAAGTATGTTTACATTAATTTTCTCTGATATCTATATTTAGTTTTATCATGTGATAAATGTAAATATCTTTTAAGTCATTAAATTCTGTAAGAAGTTAAGATTTTAATAAGAGAGTATACTGAAGATTATAATATCTTACAACTGAAGATTTAATTATTATATAGTAGTATAGATCACTATCTATCATGACTTTTATATTATATATATTATCTATTATAATAGATACAAGAATTGCATTTATTGTTATTTTCTCTTTAAATTGTTATGATCTGATCTCTTCAAGCTTCTGCTTATAAGTTTGAATAGAAGTTAATGTTTTCTCTGTTTTATCAGAGTATTCTCATAGTTATCTTCTAAATCTTTCTCTAATATAGTATGATTGATATGAACTGCTAGCATTGATCTTTCTTTTAAATGAGAAGATATATACACTGATTAATAGTTAAAAGCTATATATTCTGATCAGTTATAATTGATGTATATTTCTTATTAATATCATCCAGCAATCTCTAGAAAGTAACCTCAGAGACTCAGAACCTATCAGACAGTAGAGACTCTTGCTTATACATAGATATTCAAGACTATTCAGTTCATAGCATCTGCATTATTATTCTTTAATATAGATGTATAAGTGTAACATCTTCTACTGTTATTCTGTAAACTTTTAAGCTTGATAAGACAGTCATTCTATGTTAGAGTTGTATGCATAAGTCTATATAAGCCAGGTCTTCATCTACACTTATAAGAGCTTATAAGAGTTTGAAAGTTAGTCTCTTCTTAAGCATTCTAATCTTTATTTAATTCTCTTAAGATTGATCATCTGCTTCTAGAATCTTGACATTGAAGTCAGGAATGAATATTGTAAGAGAAGTATTTCTCAGTTAAGCACTATGTAAGCAATTCAATATCTTCTGCTGCATAGCAGAGTCTCTGAACAGAACATTGAAATATCTAATAATATTGTCAAATGTATGTAATACTGATTCACATGTCTTCATTTATGAATGAAACTTCTGTTTCATGTGATTCTTCAATTTCTTAAAGAATAACGTTGTTATATTATGCGTAATCTATCTACGCGAGTTACACTAAATAGGATTGGGGTGGCACGTGACTAGGGTAAGTGTAGTAATCATTAAGACTTCTTCTTACTACACTATAATCTATAATAAGCTGACACCCGGGGTCTTCTCTCATTCTCAATTCTTTCAAAAACATAATAATAATTAATTACATCAATCAGACTCTGATTTTCTTATTAGAAAAGACATCTGTACAGTAATAATCATAAAAATCAAGAAATACATGCAAAATTCATTGATCTGCTGTATTTTGATTACTATTCAATCATTCTTTTCTGCCAGCGTGGCCCAGTTGGTAAGACTGGTAACCAAGGCCGCACACATTAGGGGTGCGTGGGTTCGAATCCCACCGCTGGCACCTGCCACTTCTTACCCATGAAAGCCCCCATGTAATAGGGGCTGAGCCTAATTAGTAAGGCTTGGTGCGGGGTAGAACTCCCTACTGCAAGCCAAGCCACTAGTTAAGCGAGATCCTGCGAACACTCACCAGGGCCGGCATGGGGTGCCAATGTCCCACTATCCTACTGTGCACCCGTCAAGGTTCTAACAATATAGAGCCAAGCCTAATGTAGTGGTTATACACTACTTAAGCGAGTCCCTAACTAGGGCCGTCATCGGAGCCTAGCTCCCCCCCAAATACAGGGAATGATTTTGAAAACCACCCGACTAGCAGGCCTAGACGCGCATCTAGGCCCTAGGCAGGGCACCCTGATAGGCTAGAGCCTGCAAGCTCACTGCCAAGCCCTAATACTGGCAGGGAGGACTGCAGTCATCAAGCCTATGATTAGTCCCTAACACGGGGCGAGGCCACGACGGCTGATTGGTAGGCCTATGGGCATCTAATGGGGCCGAGATCAGCAACCGGAAGCTTGGTGTGTACACCACCAAGTGGGCGGTGGCAGCCACTGACTAACGCCCCTGGAAATTAGTGGCTGGCCCGAGAGGACGGACGCGGTGGTCGGTTAATTATAGGGGGTTAAATGTAATTAGCTTAAGGTGCATCCTGCGGGTGGCTAGCGCCCGTAGCAAGACAAGACTGAGATAAAAATAGAAGTACCACAGGGATCTCCAATCTCACCCATTTTATTTGCAATATACACTGCATATCTATTCAAAAATAGAAATATGAGAATAGTGCGATCTCTGAGTTATGTGAATGATATTGGTCTAGTCTACAGCTCAAAAACTATTAAAGAGAATTTGAAAGTAATTGAAGAAGCTGCAAAGGAAATCTTTGTTAGAGCAGATATCAATCAAATTCAATTTAATATGGATAAAACTGAGTTAATTCATTTCTTTTCTAGATTCAATGAGAAAGAACTATCTCTAACTCTTTTGAATAGAGAGATTAAACCCAGTGTAAATATCAAATGGTTAGAAGTATGGTTAAACTCCAAGTTGAATTTTAAATATCACATTCAACAAAGAACTGTCAAGGCAGAAAGACTATTGAATAACATAATCAGACTATCAAATACAGAGAGGGGTCTATCCTTCCAGGCTATGAGACAGTTATATATAGCCTGTATTACATCAGTAGCTGATTATGAAGTTCAAGTTTGATGAAATAATCAAGGGAATTTCACTGAACTCTTTCAAAGTCTGTAAAACAGAGTCTTGAGAAGAATTCTGAGAGTATTCAAATCATCTTCTATTAAAGCAATGAAAATTGAAGCTTCAATTTCTCCTCCTGCTATTAGATTTGAAAAGGCCTGTATGAACTATGCTCTGAGAGTTGTAAAGATGAGCTCAAATCATATAATCAGAGAAAGAGTCTCTTCTTCATTTTCATCAATTAACTCTGAAAATGAACTGAATTGAAATAGATTTCTTGATTGAAATGAAAATGATTCTTCAAAGAAAATGCCTTCTCAACTGTACAGACTATACTCTCTGATTAAAAATCAATTTTTCTCTTTAAATATTGAAAAAGTTGATCATGAGAAGTTATCTCTCTGAAGAGAAAAGCTTGAATCTCTTATAGACTTATAAATAAGTGAACTATCAAGAGAGAAAGAATATGAACAGTATTTGAAGAGAATTTCTACAATCAATATAAAAGACTCTATTCTGATTTATTCAGATGACTCAAAAAATGAGAACTTGAATAGATTAGGCGCAGGCATTGCTTATACTGAAGATAATATTAATTTTATCTCAGATTTCTGAAATCTAGGCTCTGAATGTGAAGTCTTTGATGCTGAACTATTTGTAATAGTGAAAGCTTTCAAACTCATTGAAATAAAATCTCATAAAAGAGGAAATTGTTTGAAAGAGATATGAATATTCTCTGATAGTCAAGCTGCTTTAAAAAGACTTAGAAATAGTCAGATTCATAATGATCAAATGAATCTTGAACTGATCTTAAACTCTGTTTTGAAAATTCAAAAGAGAAGAACATCAAAGCTGATAATTCATCTGCACTGGGTTCCTGCTCATATGAATATTCATGACAATGAATTGGCTGATTCAGCTGCAAAAAAGAGTGCAGAATTAAGCAGATCTATTCAAAAAATTATGTCCTGATCTTTTATAAGGAGAAAAATAAAAGAATCTTGTTTAGACAAGTGGAATGAAAGCTGGTAGAAACAAAAGAAGAGTATACATTATTCAAGATTTGAAATAAAACCCAAGTGGAAATCTTGTTCAATTAAATGTAAAAAGAAAATATTCTCATCTATAATACAGCTGAAACTAGGACATGGCTATTTCAAATCTTATATACAAAGATTTGATGATAGATTTGACTCAATAGAATACTCATTCTGCAATACAAATGAGAATCCTGAGCATATTGTAATGCACTGTGCATTATACAATAGTCTCAGAGCCAGATTGAAAGAGAAGTATGATCTAAATCAATTAAATATGAGATTCTTATTCTCAACTGAGACAGGAATTAAATCCTTAATAGACTTTCTATCAGAAACTCAAGCAG
>NW_003101677.1:3018755-3022408 GCF_000003855.2 Blastomyces gilchristii SLH14081 | reverse complement strand
TCTGATTTTGCATATCTGAAATTGATGAATGTATAATAGTTAACTTTACAGATATAGGAAAAACCCTGAGAACTAAAGTTCTCAGGTAGATGTCATAGTCTCTGACTGCATACATCTATAATTGAAGAATAATAATAATAATAACAATCATTCTTTTCTGATCTCTTTCAAATCAATTCTTTTAATAAAATCTTCAAACACAGGCTTTGCAGGCGACTTGATAAGGCTGTCAGCTATATTCACTGTAGAATTAACATTTTTCATCATGATTTTCTCTTTTTTAATTAAATTACAGAGAATATGATATCTAATCTCAATATAATACAATCTTCATATTAAGAACTTCTCTTTCACTAGATCAATTGCTCTCTTATTATTCACTCATACATATGAGTATATTTTTACTTTTTCATCATTCATCAACCTGGTATTATATAACATGTTATTCAATTATATTATCTCACAAGCTGTCTTACTAGCTGTAATATATTCAGCTTCTGTAATTCATTTGATGATAGATGTCTGTCTCTGTGATTATTATGAGATTGATGACCTGTTAATCAATATAACATAGTCAGTAGTCAATTTGTATTGAGAATCTGCTCTCATTCAGTCTGAATTGCAGTATGTCACAGAACTCAGACTCTTATCACTGATCTTCTTTCTGTATAATATGCTGTGGTTTTTCATCTTCTTGATATAATGTACAACATGCTTCAACACTGCTCAACATACTTTGTATGAATATAAGTTACAATGTAAGAGATAGTTGACTGTGAACATCAGATCTGACCTGCTGCTTGAGATCAAATACTGCAATGATCTCAGTTCTTAATGATATCTCATATGAGTGAAATTGTCATTCAATTCATCATTCTTATCAGGTGAAAATTTCAGTCATATGCCTGTTGCTATTGAGGTTCCCGCAGGATTCATCTTATTTATATCAAAATCTTCAAGAATCTTCTCAATATAACAGCTCTGTGTAACTGCTAGATCATCATTTCTCTGATATTTAATCTTCATTTCAAGATATAACTTGTTCTCTTCAACATTCTTTATCTCAAATCTTTTTACAATCTCTCTTAATACTCAGTCTAATTGCTGTTCTTGAGATTCTGTCATCTGACAATCATTAACATGCAATGTCAGATAGATCTTGTAAACAGAATGATATAGAAATTCATTATCATAAGATGATATCTTAAATCTCAATGTAGTTAGATGCTCTATTATGAGAAAATATCATATTCTTACAGCTTGCTTTATTTCATATAGACTCTGATAGAGTAGTCTCATCAAGCTCTCTCTGTTATACTTAACATCTGTGAGCAGTTGTGTATAGATTATCTCATTCTAAGATAATATATCATTCAAAAATGTGATTACATAGTCAATTGATTTAATCTTTTATTCTTTGATAGTCAATATAGTGAATAGACTATGTAATGTAGACTCTGATATCACTGCAGTATACAATCTCATATAATAAATACTCTGCTGTTGTAAGAACTCTCTAATCACTCAGTAAGCTCTAAAGTGAATGATTTCTCTTTTATTATTGAATTTCTGATCATATACTCATTTATCTATAAGAATATTTATTTTCAGAGCCTTTTTAACAATAATATATATCTTCTTCTATTCAAATATCTTAATCTTCTTTTTCATTGTCTCATGTTAATAGTCTCAGTCTGAGCTTCTCTTGACTTTCATCAGTGTAGTTGATCAGTCTGTCAGAACACTTAGAACAGAATCATTCTCATTAACAGAGTCTTCAGACTCTTGATTTATAACAAGCTGTGTCTTATTATCTAGAAGATAGATTGAATCAATTACACTCTCTAATTTCTCATTAACAATTGTCTTTAAAATATTTGACTTTTTCTTTATAAGTCTTCTTAGAAGGCAGTATTGTCATCTCTCTCTGACATTTAGAATATTCAATTTATTAGACAATTAATTGAATTCTCTCACTGTATTTACAGATGTATTTGCACTCATGTCAAGAGCTTCATCAAATATAACATCTCATGCAATCTCAAGATAACATGCAACAGAATCTCACACATGATATTGATATAATTCTTGATATTCAATCAGCTGTTATTTCTTGCTATCAGTTCTATTCATGAGCTTATTTAACACTTTTAAATTCTTCTTGTAGATCTTGCAACCTCATCTCTGTATTCAATGAATAGAAGATTGCATCTCAGTTTAAGCTTTAAAAGATGTAAGTGATGTTTCTTTCTTCCATTCAAATATCTTTATTAATGCTGAGAATGTATTGATTATCATAATCATGACTTGTATTACTTCATCTCAAAGTTCTCTTTCTAATTCACTATTACATAGTAGACTTTATGTCTTTTCTACAACTATTTGATTTGTACATTCTGCTGAGTCATTCAATTGTGATGTATTAGATATAGTCATTTCATATGCTATTTCTTTGCTCTGACAGTAGATCTTAAGTTCTTGACTTTTGAACTCTTCTTCATCATCTCAGTGTAGAATTTCAACTTAATATTATGTAGTTATCTCAATATCTGTGATGAAGTTTATTAATCTTACAGTAGATTCTTTCTTTCTTATCATAAGAATTGCTCATCTATAATAGATTGTATCATCTGTTATACTTAACTAGTAGCTTGCACTCTTTCTAGTGAGAGTCTTATTTCTGTTGAAAAGTGTTTTTCCACTCTCTGTCAGATCAATGAAGAATCTCATTATCAGCTTAACAGCTTATATTATTAATGCAAAGACTGAATATGTCATTTTTATCTGAACACAGACTTTGCAGAATAGTAAAGCTTATTAATTAATAATTCTCATCTCTAGATATGAATCTGTTATTATTTTTGTAATATTTATAAGATTCAAATGTTCTAGCTTTTAATGTCATTGCATCATTATAAGTTCTATAATCTTTGTATCATTTCTGTCAGATAGTGTTAATATTTTATCACCTTTCACTTGTAATATGTTTACAGGTTCAAAATCATTATTAAGTATAATAAACTGAATCAAGTCTCTGTATATAACTGGCCTTTTCATCTCATAGATATCATTCTCATTTAATCTTGCTATAAATGAGAACATGCAGTCAGGAGACATAATTAACATAATATAATTATTCTTATATATCAACTGCTTATAGGTATAACTCTGATATACAAGCTTACTCATACTTATAAGGTTCACTTCTAACTTCAGAACATAGTGAATATTATTTAACAGTATATTTACTTCTTTTACTGAAATCTTTATATCTTCTATAGCTGTAGCAGAGACTATTATTTCATCTATCATTTTCAACATCACTTTCATCTTCTGAGGTTTTGTCATGATAAGATCCCTGTGAATTGTGATATCAGTGCCTGATTCAGAGTCTAGAATTCAGATATCTTTTTCTGTCTGATCACTCACCTAGGTCTTTTCTTTAATGCAAAATACTTACTTCATACAACCATAAATAGCAGCAGTCCTCTGTATTCTTCACATTCTTGTCTTTATTCTTGTTTCTATTGATATTGAAGTTTGAAGAACATTTCTCAGAGTATTTCTTTCAACAGTCAGTCTGAATATAATCAATTCATTAACAATAGTAGCAGATTCCTGCATCATTATCTCTATATTCAGGTTTGAATTCA
>NW_003101677.1:3012753-3016146 GCF_000003855.2 Blastomyces gilchristii SLH14081 | reverse complement strand
GGTTATCTCTTACAGTGATATTAGCCTGTACTATAGTATTATCTCAGACTGAATTTCTTTTTAAGTGATTCAAGTGCTTCTTATGAGGAGAAATAAACTGTTATACACTTATCAGACTGACTGCAGGATTGATATATAAGTGATTGAGACTGTCTTCATTGTTTTATAAACCTGAAACAGTAAATCAATCATATATTTCAACTGAGTTTACTTTATATCAGAAAGTTTCAATATTTTAATCTTTTTCTAATCAGAGTATTGCACTGAATGATTAATTATCTGATATAATTAAAGAGTCTGAACAGTTATCTTATATATTAAACTTCACTATATTCTAATATTCTGTATTATATTCAGTGATGTGACTGATTTGTTTATTTATTAAATATTATGAAATTATTATTATTATTTAGAGAAGATATAAATTATATTAACAATGTTTTAAATCTATGATATTTAAATTATTAGTCAATCTATTCATAATTAATAGTAGTGTTATTAAAAAGTGTCATTAAAAAGTAATATTAAAAAGTGTTATTAAAAAACATTATCTTTTGTAAAGTGAATGTAAAAGTTACTTAAGTAATCACTTTCATCTCATTCTCATCTCAAGAATCAGCTATCTTATTATTTATTATCTTTATATTAAAATTCTGTATCAGTGTTTGTATCATAAGTTAAATTATATAAGTAATGCAGAGAATTTGATCTTGTTTATTATTTCAGAAATGCAAAGTTAATTTTTACTTTAAGCTCTTCATCATAGTGTAGTTATTTGCAGCATTATTAGTTGTAATTGTAAAAAGACTGAAACTAATATCTTAATAGTTATTTTTAATCACTGTCATTAATATCTGTGCTATATAATTCTCAGTATAACTACTGATCAATGATTCAAATTCAATTAATGTTTCTTAATAAGTTCAGTTCTTATCAATATAATAATATATAACTCTTATAAATATAAGATTGTTTATACTAGTTCATACATTCACTGTGAGAGATACTCTTCAATAATTCTTCAACTCTGATTCTAGATATTGTATATTAACTTTGTAGTATATCTTGAAGTTAAACTGAAGACATGATCAATGTGAAATATGAAGACTTGAATTAAGTATTTAAAGAAGTGTTCAGAATTCAGAGTTTTCAATTGATTGAAGAGAAAGATTCAGAAATATATATATATAAAGTAATTATTCACAGAAGTTATTAGATAAGAGTTATGAAATCAGAGTACTGATATATAATTATTTTCACATGATTTTCTTCAAATTAGAAAGTTAGTGTTATTAAAAATCATTATCTGATAGAGTAACTTATCAGCTTAGTAGTAATTTTCTGATTATTTTTCTTTTATTATCTGCATTCTGATGACTTTAGATATATTGAGAAATTTTATCACAGTTATAATCAATTTATAATGAATATTTCTGAATGAAGTTATACTAATTATAGTAGAGACATAGCTCTTCAGTAATCTATAATACAATCTATTAATAATTATTTCATAGTTCATCTTAATATTTGTGTTGAGTTTTTCATAAATTTCATAACCTAGAATCAGATGTGTAGAATGAAGTAATTATTTATTATAATTGTAAGAGAGTATTCTGTATTGAATTGTAAATAATATAAACTTTGTGATTTACAGTAATTTCTTGAAGAGTTTATGAATCTTCAATAGAAGTGAAAGAAGTGAAAGAAGTGAATTGAGAAGATATAATACATATTTAAAAAAGATAATAATTTATCTTTAATAAAGATAATAACTGATTACTGATATATATAAGAAGAATTATTATAAGAGAAAATAATCTTCTTTCTTAACTTAGTTATAATTTTAGTACTAACTCAGATTGAATATCATCAATGTATAAAAGTAAATAAATAATCTTGATTAATCTTTATCATATTTCCTGAAATATATTAATATTGTGAAAGAGAGTGTTATCAAATTGTATTATCAGATGATATTATTAAAAATATATTAATATTGTTAATAGCAAAGTTGAAAAAATGTTGATACTTATATATTATTGTTATTTATAAATCATGATAGTTAAATATATATATATATATTATTTCTGACATTGATTACAACTTGTACAATAATTTTTGAAAACTTAAAATCACTTTCAATTATTAATAATTATGAACTTATAACTAACTAATATAAAAAGAAAAAAACTATCTCTACTCATTATCTTTCTTCTCTTTCTCATTCTTCTTATTATTCTTTATAATTCACTTCTCATTCTTATTCTTCTTCTTCTTCTTCTCATTTAAGATGATAATCATCTTAAAATCTCTCTTCACTGTCTTCTCAGAGAAGAGTTCTCACTGCTCTCTTTCAGTTAGATTAATCTGTATCTCAAAACTCTGCATTTTCTGATCTGCTGTCTTAGGTTTCATCTCAGTAGTAAGCAGATTAATATTCTCAGAGAGCAGAGCTGTCTTCTGAATATTCTGAATTATAAAGTGTATTCAAAATCTAAATAAGATCTTAATTTCTTTCTTCTCTGTCAGCTTCTGCTAATCAATTAGAGAACTGAAGTATTATTAAAAATTATTATCTCTTAATAAATAAAAAACTTATCAGTTTTGACTTCTTTATCTCTTATTTTAATACTCTCTCAATCTTCTTCTACTACTGTTTATTTACAGTAATACTCTTCTTCTCTCTCTCTCTCTTCATCTTAATCTTAAATTATTCTCAGAACTTCTTCTGATCTTACTGAAACTGTATAAGACTTTTCACTATCTTCTTTTTCAATCTCTTACAGACAGTATTATTCACATTATTTCTATACTTAGTTCAGTCTAAATCTATTAGAAGTGTTACTTAAAATTGTTATTATTCTACTCTCTTACAGAGCCTCTTCAAGACATTATAACATATCTTATAATCTATCTTCTCTTACTTAAACATCTTCTTCTTATCTTTCTTCAATCTGTGACAGTGCTCACCTGCCTTGATAATTCACAGAATTACAGAATATTTGAAGAGAAATGACATGATTGATTTTAATAAATATTGAAGAGAAGTGAAGGCAGAAGAGGCAGTCAGAAATAATATGATAATAGTAATAATGATAATGATAATGATAATAATAGTAATAATAAAGATGATAATGATGAAAGAGAGAGTGTATTGAAATATATTACTAAGTTATCAAATATAAAGTGGTGAAAAGAAAATATTAATAGCTTTCAGAGAAGTACAGAAACAGTTACAGTATTATATAGTAATATTATCTTTATTCAATACATGTCCTACTGATATTCTTTATATACAATTATTATATTATCTGTATCAGAGATCCATGCAGAAAACAGATCTTTATTACCGGAATAAATCCCGCAGCAATTCTCTGTTCATATATTATAAAG
>NW_003101677.1:2998197-3012561 GCF_000003855.2 Blastomyces gilchristii SLH14081 | reverse complement strand
CATGCTCCTGTTGGAGCTGATCAGCTGGGCATGATGCCCGGAGGGGGCGGAGTTGTTTGAATTGACAGCAGGATCTGACAGAGAGTTGCTCGGATCAGCGTCGATCGATCTATTCATTGGTGTAGGGAGTGCTGGCTGGGGGAAGTAGATATCTATAAAAGGACAGTGGACTTTTTAATAACTCTCAGTCTCTGATATTATGGCAATAGAGTCTCTCTGTGAGATCTGTTTTTACTAGAAGTCAGAAAATCTTATATTTCTCAAGATTATCTTTATATATCTTGTCTATGAAATTAATAAGAAGAATTATTGATTTCAGTGTTCTGTTCTTAATATTATTCAAGTAATAACAGAGTTCACTCTAATCATACTTTTTAAGTGTATGTTTTCTAATTATTCACATTTATACAGATATATACTAATTATTTATTAAATAATATTGAGATAATAACTCATTACAGCTGTATTACTCTTACTATAAGAAATATATAATTAATAATAAATATTATAAAGACTCTGTGTGGCGGGCCGCGCCCGATCAATAATATAGACTATTCCGTTACACTTCACAGATTCCAACCACTTCATTCTTGAATGCGTACGCTCCGATTCTCAGCCCTTCTCAATTGCCGATTCTCGGCTGCTATGAACGCGTATAGATTCTTCCGCCCTGAAGCTCCACTGCATACATCACTACATATGTGTATAAATATTCACTTTAATTACTGATTTTCACACTTTCTCTTTCTTTTCTTCTCTAACATTTTTCTCTTTGTTATATAAGACCTATATATTATACTGATCTATTCAGTGTAGGCCTCTTATACTAGAAAAACATTCATCATCTTCTTATTAGAAATAATTATTTATTGAGAGATATTCAAACATATAACAACATATAAGAAAGAGAAATATAGTTAAGTAGACACTGAGTTCTCAGATAGAAGCTTGCTCATCAGTCACTCTGACCCTGCAATAAGATCTTACAAGAGAATATCAGTAAAAGATCTGAGAGTTCTGACACTCAGATATATGAGATATTCATATAATTACACTTCTTCAAGATTTCACAGATATTATACACTCAATAAATGACATGTCTAACAATAATATGAAAGAACTCTTGAATATAAGCATAGAAGCAATATCATAGTAACTTTAAGCAATATTGAAATTATAATAACAATAAATAGCTGATATACATGCAACTCAATAATGTCAATATGAAGAAATTCAATAATTATCTCAAAAAGAAATCTCTATACAGACAATTTCAATATCTACAGAATCAAATACAAAAGTGCTGAAAGAATACTTAGATACTTCTGTATATTTTAATGCTTTCAATCTCACTCTCTACTCATCATGAAGGATGAAAATGCTTGTAAAACTGAGTATAGATGAAGATATCATCAGTTCATTAATCAATCAAGATTAATATATCAATGAATGATTGAAGAATCACATAAAACACAAGTTTCATTTATGAATAAAAGTATATGAATCAGCATTGCAAACACCTGATAATATCATCAAATATCTTGACATTCTGTTTCAAGACACTGTCATGTAACAGAAAGTATTAGATTGATTACAGAGTATCTGACAGAGAAACACTTCTCTTACAATATTCATTCCTGACTTTGATATCAAGATTCTAGAAGCAGGTGATCAATCTTGAGAGAATTGAATGAAGATTAGTATGCTCAAGAAGACATTAACTTTTGAACTCTTACAGGCTCTTGTAAGTGTAGATGAAGACTAGACTTATAAAGATTTCTGCACACAGCTCCAGACATTAAATAATCATCTTATCAAGCTCAAGAGTATACAGAACAGTGACAGAAGATGTTACACTTCAGTCACTTATACACTCACACTGAAGAACAGCAATGATGCAGATGTCATGAACTGAATAGATTCAAATGCCTATGCATAAGCAAGAGTTTCCACTGTTTCAACAGGCTTTTAAGTCCCTAGAATCACTTTCAAGAAAGTCACTGATTAATATTAATGTGAAGTATACATCAACTGTAACTGATTAGAATACATCACTTTCAACTGTCAATCAATCTATGTATCTTCACACTCAAGAGAAAGATCAGCATCTCCTCAATTGAGAGAAAGATCAGTGTCTTCTCATTTGAAGAATGAATCAGCATCTGTTCATATCAATCACATTGCAGTGAAGAAAGATTCAGAAGATAACTATAAGAATGTCTCAGTGAAACAGGGAAAAGATTAGCTTCTGTTCAAATTTATAAACAGAAGCTTGAAGAGATCAGATAACAATGATTTAAAGAGAAAATAACAATAAATGCAATTCTTATATCTACTGTGATTAATAACATGTATAATATGAAAGTCATGATAGACAGCAGTCTATGTCACTATGCAATGATTAAATCTTCAATTGTAAGATATTATAATCTTCAGCATATTCTCTTATCAAAATCCTGACTTCTTGCAGAATTCAATGATTCAAAAGATATTTGCACTCATTACATGCTGAAACTAAACATAGATGTCAGAGAATATCAGTGTGAAGACATCTACACATATGAAGTTGATAATCTTGATTATAATCTTACATTAGAACTTATCTGACTATCTGAATAAGACATCTTATTAAATGCTTGAAACAGGAGTTTAATATTCTCTAACAACAATAGAATTCATGAGAATGATATTTACAAGACTATGAACCTGACACAGATCTCTATTAACACCTATAAAATACTCAGAAAAAGAAGTCACTGAAAGAATCACTGATAGCAGAACTATATATCAATCTATTCTATCAGTCTGACTGATATCAAAAAGGCTCTAGAAAAGTTATTCTGCATTATAATAACAGATTCTTATACAAAACTCTCTCAATAATATCATGAATATCTAGATGTCTTTCAACAAGACAATACTACAAATATACTCCTGTTACAAGGCTCAGAAGTAGATCACACTATCAAGTTAAAAAAGAAGAATGATAAGAACTTCAAGTCATCATAAGACTCTCTTTATAACATGTCTCAAGATGAACTTCTTCTTCTTCAGAAGACACTCAATGATCTGTTGAATAAGAAATTTATATATATTAGTAACTCTTCTGCTGCAGCTTCTATTCTCTTTGCAAAGAAATCAGGTGAAGAACTCTGATTCTGTGTGAACTATCAAGAATTGAACAGATTAATTAAGAAGAACTGCTATTCTTTATCTCTTATTAACAAAACTCTAGCTTATATCAGACAAGCTCAATAGTTTACAAAACTAGATATTATCATTATGTTTCATAAAATTCATATCACTGAAGAAGATGAATAGCTTTCAGCATTCTGAACATATTATAGTCTCTTTGAATGAATAGTTACACTCTTTGAACTGATCAATATTCTCAGTACATTTCAGAAGTATATTAACTGAGCACTTCAGAATTTCCTTAATGAATTTGTATCTGTATATCTTGATAACATTCTCATCTTCACTGATGAGTTCAGAAAAGAATATCAAGAACATGTGTGAAGAGTATTACAATGATTATGAGAAGCAGAACTATCAATAGATATTGACAAGTATGACTTCAAAGTCAAGAGTATCAAATATCTAGGTTTTATCATAGAAGCTGATAAGAGAATTTAAATGAATTTCAAGAAAGTCTCTGCTATTCTTGAATAAAAAGCTTCATATACTGTGAAAGATGTACAGAGCTTTATCAGATTTACTAACTTCTATCAGTGATTTATATGAAACTTCTCAGATATCATGAGATCACTTACAGAACTCATTAGAAAGAACTCAGTATTTCAGTGATTAACAGACACTGAAGCTGTATTCACACAGATGAAGAAGATATTCATCAATATCTCTGTGCTAATGATATTTAACTCTGATTATGAAACAGTTGTTGAAGCTGACATCTCTGACTATATTACAGAGAGAGCTATATTGTAATATAATAATGAAGATGTCTTATAATTATACATCTTCATGTCTAAGAAACTGAGTCTCACTGAATGCAACTATGAGATCTATGATAAGAAACTTCTTACAATTATATACTGTCTAGAAGAATGAGACTCTGAACTTCAAAGTATCTCTGAATTTAAGATAATCACAGATCATAAGAATCTCAAGTACTTTATAACTACTCATAAACTCACTGAATAACAGATATGATGATCTGAGTTCTTAAGCTGCTTTTATTTTATAATACACTACTATCTCAGCAGCCAGAACTCAATAATAGATACTCTCTTATGATGAGAGCAAGATATGCCTTCTGATATAACAGACACTCATTAAATGAACTGAGAACATCAGCTTCTAGATCTGATAATATTAGTTGATCAAGATAAAACAACTTATAACACTATACACACTTCTCTGATTAGAACATCTTCTCTCTGAACTATCACTGACACTGACACTGACACTGATATTAATATCTTGACTTCTTCTAAACCTACACTGAATGAATTATGACATGTAACAGCTTAAACTGATGAACTTCTCCAAGCACTCACTGAAGCAGTATGTTAAGAAGCATGTCAATTCCTCTCAGAACTACATATAAGAACTGACATCTCAGAATACTTAATTAATGACAATAACACTTTACAGTTCTGTGAATGATATTGAGTCTCTCACTCTGAATTCTTATACACTCAGATAATGCAAGAGATGCATGATTTGTATATAATCAGTTATTCAGATTATGAACAACTGTATTAAATGATCTTCTAAGAGTTCTACTGATCTGAGATATTAAACAGTATCAGATGTTTTATCTGAAACTGTAACTGTTTATTATTATTATTATTATTCTTTCATTATACTCATATGCAAGCGGAGCTTATGATGAGTCCTTGCGTGATGTTAAATACAGATCAAGTGTTAATTATACAGGAGGAAATACAGGTGTTAAGATCATGCCAAGATAACAAGAACATAGGAAAATACAAAGAAGTGACAATTAGATACATGCAATAATAACTTCTCAGCCCAGAAACATAGAGCAATTCATTGAAGTGATTTGTACATCTCTGTATTTATTAGAAACCTGAGGTGCTTGAGTTCCGGATTTAATGTATCCCCTACGGGTTTCGAACCCACGCGCCTTGGTTTCCCAAGTCAAGGCGCTACCGGGTGGCCGCATTAACCATTCAGCCACCGGGGTGAAACTGTAACTGTTGTTTCTTCATCATCTTGTGAAAGAACTGTAGAAAAGATCTGCTAAAACTGCTTGATATCTCTAATAGAATCTGATAAGATGTAGTAATTAACTTCACTGTTGATCTTTCTGAAAGTAAGAGCTGTAGAAATGTTCTGGTCATCATGAACTGATTAAGTAAGAGTGTAATATTAAAACTCTGTGACAAGATAAATGCTAAACAAGTTGCTAAAGCTTTTCTAAGAAGATCATTCTATCAGATACATGAATTGCTGAGATCTCTAGTATCAGATCAGAGTTATCAATTTATAAGCACTTTCTGAATAAGAATTTGTCAAGTTCTTAAGATTACACACTGTTTATTAACTATCTATCACTCTGAGACTGATGATGCATCAGAACAAGTAATTCAGACTGTAAAGAATTACCTTTATAAGTTCTATAACTACTTATAAGATAATTGATATGATCTTCTTCTACATATAGAGGTCACTATTAATGATTGAGATGCTGTCTCAACAGATGTAAGCTCATTCTTACTTATATACAATTATCACATAAAAGTGTTAAATATTCTAGAGATTATACAGTTCATACTGAACCTCTGCAGTTCAATTCAGATCACTGATAATATAGTAATAAAACTCTGAGATATCTGTGATTAAGCAGAATTCTTCATAGCAAGTACTAAACAGAATCAAGAAGATTAAATCAATGTTCACTGAGATCTCACTGAATAATATAAGATAGAAGATCTGATATAATTGAATCTTAAGAATATATAGATCACACACTCATTCTGCACACTGAATTATCATTATACAAAGTATAAAGTGATAGAAGTTCTAGATAGTTATAACTATTATCTTAACATATCATCAGAGATTTATAATGTCTTTTATACAAGCTTGCTTCACTGTACTATCATTAATTTATTTCCTTCTCAACTGACTTCTGACTAACAGTCACCAGGTATTATAGAAGAAGATAATGAGCTTGAGTAAGAGATTGAGAATATTCTTGATATGAGATCTCACAGTCACAGCTGATAATATCTTATGAAATGAGTTGAGTATAATTGTCTGACCTGAACTCTGAGTTTCACATTATATGAAACAGCAGCTCTTGACTGATGAGAACTGCTTCTGAAAAGAGAGAACTAATGTGACAGGCTGTGTCTGATCAATGATATAGACTATTCTGTTACACTTCACAGATTTCAATCACTTCATTCTTGAATGTATACACTCTGATTCTCAGCCATTCTTAATCACTGATCCTCAGTCACTATAAACGCGTATAGATTCTTCCGCCCCGAAGCTTCACTGTATATATTATTATATACATGTATAAATATTCACTCTGATTACTGATTCTCACACTTTCTCTTTCTTTTCTTCTCTAATGTTTTTCTCTTTATTATATAAGATCTATATATTATATCAATCTATTTAGCGTAGACCTCTTACACTTTGAGAAGTAAGTATTTTAAAAGTACTACAGCTCTATAATCTTGATTTTTTTAGTTTTTATTTTTTATTTTTTTTGTTTTATTTTTTATTTTTTTGTTTTTTTTATATTTTATATTTTTTTTATAATTAAAATTATATGAATTATAATCTATGTTTAGAAAAGTAATAATACTTAATAACACTCTCTATTGAATTTTCAACAAATGAGTACTATGTTATAATATTATATAAGTGAGAAATAATTTTATAGTCTTATTTAATATTATTCTCAATAATGAGATCAGAATGAAAATGTAACTAAGAATTCAAACATATTCTTTATTTAAGACTAGACTTTTATTTGAAAAGTGAATCTGAGACCTTTAATATTTGAAATAATATGATTTGAAATCAATGTGATGAACATAAATTATAATCAGAAGTAATACTTTTAGATAATATAATAACTATAAAGTTTAATTCTGATCTCAGACACAGTTATATAGTCTGTTTAATTATATGTAATCCATCTACGCGAGTTATATTAAATAGAGTTGAGATAGCACGTGACTAGAGTAGATGTAGTAATCATCAACACAATTGACTATTAATATATTAATCTTGATTAGTTAATAAACTGATGACATTTTTATCTATGCTTAGCTTTGCGAGCATGTTCAACCTTCATAATAAGTAATCATTTCTAATGAGAAGACAATGAACATTTTTCAAGTATAAGAGGCCTTCACTGAATAGATCAGTATTAATATATAGATTGTATATAATAAAAGTGAAAAACATTAGAGAAGGAAAACAAAAGAGAAAGTGTGAGAATTAGTGATCAGAGTAAATATTTATTCACATATGAGATAAAGCTTCAGAGTGGAAGAATAGATGCTTCGGAATAAAAGAATAGAAACTCCGTGAGTTCTTCAGCTGAGAATTAATGACCGAGAATCGGAGCTTTCAGCAGAAATCTATGAAGTGTAATGAAATAGTCTTATGATCAGACGCAGCCTGCTACATCACTATTAATCTCTCTGAGAGTAAGAGTTATAAGAATACTCTGATCATTGTTAACTGATTGAGTAAAGATATAATGTTAAAATCTTGAAATAAAATAAATACTGAATAGGTCACTGAAGTCTTTCTATAAAGTTTATTCTATTAAATGTATGAATTACTGAGATCTATAGTATCAGATTAAGATTATTAATTTATAAGCACTCTCTGAATAAGAATCTGTTAAGTTTTCAAGATTATATACTATTTATCAACTGCTTATTACTCTGAGACTAGACTGACCGTGTGACCGTGTCTGAGACCAGGACCAGATTTTTTGATAGTCTTATTATCAATTCGACCGATTCCATTACACGGTTTTAACATTAGATAGTAGTCTCATACTGTCTCAGTGAGACTTACTGTCTACTCTTATCACATTTTTCAAATAAGACCATGATTTCCACTTCTCAATTTAAATTATTTTTATTGCTTTAAATGACTTTAAATCTCATTTAAGTGTTACCAAAAAGTGTTACTTTTTAAAAAATTAAAAATAGTCTAAAAAAACCTTAAAATGTCTAAAAATAGTCACTTTACATCAAGAATGAGACTAAATGAGATCAAATGAGATCACTTTCTCATTTTTTTCAAGTCATGGTTTCATTTTAAGATCTCATATATAGTCACTTTGCATGTTTTTTTAATGACTAGTCTCAGCGGGATTCATGCCAAGAAATGTATGAAACCAGATCAAATGAGATCAAACATGAAATTCATGGTCTCAGCGGCCAGTCTAGCTTCTATTCTCTTTGTAAAGAAATTAGATGAAGAACTTCAATTCTGTATAAACTATTAAGAATTGAACAAATTGATAAAGAAATACTGATATTCTTTATCTCTTATTAATGAAACTCTAGCATGTATCAGATAAGCTCAATGATTTATAAAGTTAGATATCATTATTACTTTTCATAAGATTTGTATTACTGAAGAAGATAAGTAGCTTATAGCATTCTGAATATAATATAATGTCTTTAAATGAGTAGTCATATCTTTTGAATTAATTAATACTCTCAGTATATTTTAGAAGTATATTAACTAAGTACATTGAGATTTTCTTAATAAGTTTATATCTACTTATCTTGATAATATTCTCATCTTTACTGATGAGTTCAGAAAAGAGTATCAAGAACATGTTTAAAAAGTACTATAATAACTACAACAAGTAAAACTACTGATAGACATAGACAAGTATAATTTTAAAGTCAAGAGTATACAGTATCTGAATTTTATTATAAAAGCTGATAAGGGAATCTGAATAAACTCTGAGAAAGTTTCTACTACTCTTGAATAGAAAGCTTTATACACTGTGAAAGATGTATAAAGCTTCATTGAATTTACTAACTTCTATTGATAATTTATATGACACTTCTCAGATATTGCTAGATTACTTATAGAACTTATTAAGAAGAACTTAGTATTTCAATGATTAGTAGATACTGAAGCTATATTTATATATATAAAGAAGATATTCATTAATATCTCTCTACTAATAATATTTAACTCTGATTGTGAAACAGTTATTGAAGCTGACTTCTCTGACTATATTACAGAAGAAGTTATATTACAATAAAATAATAAAATATCTTATAATTATACATCTTCATTTTTAAGAAACTGAGTTCTATTAAGTGCAATTATGAGATCTATGATAAGAAACTTCTTATAATAGTACACTATCTAGAAGAATAAGACTCTGAACTCTGAAATATCTTCAAATTTAAGATAATTATAGATTATAAGATTCTTAAGTGTTTCATAATTATCTATAAGCTTACTGAATAACAGATGTGCTGATCTGAACTATTAAGCTGTTTTTATTTCATAATACACTATCATCTCAGCAGTCAGAACTTGATAATAAATACTCTCTTATAATAAGAGTAAGATATATCTTCTGACATAATAGATATTCATAGAATAAACTGAGAGCACTGACTTCTGAATCTGAAAATACTAGTTGATTATAATAAAACATCTCATGATATTATATACATATCTTCAATTAGAATACTATCTCTTCAAACTGTTACTAATAACTTAACTTCTCTTAAATCTACACTAAATAAGCTGTAATGTATAATAGCTTAAACTGATGAACTTCTTTAAATACTTACTGAAGCAGTATATCAACAAGTATCTTAATTCTTCTCAGAACTATGTATAAAAACTGACATCTCAGAATACTTAATTAATAATAATTACTCTGTAATTTTATAAATAATGCTGAGTCTCTCAGTCTGAACTCTTACATATCTAAATACTGTAAAAGATACATAATTTATATAGAACTGATCATTCAGATTGTAAATAACTATATTAAATAATCTCTCAAAAGTTCTACTAATCTGAGATATTGAATATTGTCAGATGTTGTATCTGAATCTGCTGCTAATATTCTTCTATCATTTTATAAAAGAAGTGTAAAAAGAATCTACTGAAATTACTTAATATCTCTAATAGAATCTGATGAGATATAGTTATGAACTTCACTGTTAATCTCACTAAGAGTAAGAATTATAAGAATATTCTGATTGTTATTAATTAAGTAAAGATATAATATTAAAATCTTATAACAAGATAAATACTGAACAGATTCTCAAAGCTTTCTTATAAAGCTTATTCTATTAGATGTATGACTTACTGAGATTCATAGTATTTGACTAAGATTACTATTTTATAAGTACTCTCTGAACAAGAATCTGTCAA
Source organism: Blastomyces gilchristii SLH14081 (assembly GCF_000003855.2). Taxonomy (NCBI): domain Eukaryota; kingdom Fungi; phylum Ascomycota; class Eurotiomycetes; order Onygenales; family Ajellomycetaceae; genus Blastomyces; species Blastomyces gilchristii. Next base: position 3,002,169 of record NW_003101677.1, on the reverse strand, counting down.
GTTTTTAAAATTATACACTGTTTATTAACTGCTTATCACTCTGAGACTGATAATACATCAGAATAAATAATTTAAACTGTAAAAAATTATCTTTATAAGTTCTGTAATTATTTATAAGATGATTGATATAATATTCTTCTATATACAGAAATTATTATCAATGACTGAGATACTGTTTTAATAAATATAAGCTCATTCTTTCTTACACATAGTTATTACATAAAGATGTTGAATCTTTTGAAGATTATACAATTCATACTGAACTTTCACAGTTTAATTCAGATCACTGATAATATAGTAATAAAGCTCTGAGATATTTATAACTGAGTAGAAGTCTTCATGACAAGTACTAAATAAGATTAAGAGAATTAAGTCAATGTTTAACAAAATTCTATAGAATAATATAAGATAGAAGATCTAATATAATTAAATCTTAAAAATATACAGATTATATACTTATCTCATACACTGAACTATTATTATATTAAATACAAAGTGATCGAAGTTCTAGATAGTTATAACTACTGTCTTAATACTCTATCAGAAATTTACAATATCTTTTATATAAGCTTACTCTGCTATACTGTTACTGACTTATTCTCTTCTCAACTAATCTCTAACTGACAATTATCAGAGATTATAGAAAGAAATAATAAACTTAAATAAAAGATTAAAGATATTCTTGTAAGAAGTCTACGCTGAATAGATCAGTATAATATATAGATCTTATAATATAAAAGTGAAAAATGATAGAGAAGGAAAAAAGAGAAAGTACAGAAATCAGTGATTGAAGTAAATATTTATATGTGTATGCAGTGAAGCTTCAGAGTAGAAGAATAGAAATTCTGCATATACAGTAAAGCTTCAGAGCAGAAGAATAGAAATTCTGTGAGTTTTTCAGCTGAGAATCAGTGACTGAGAATCAGTGACTGAGAATCAGTGACTGAGAATCAGAGATTTCAGTGAAATCTATAAAGTGTAATAAAATAGTCTATATAATTGATCAGATGCAGCTCATTACATTAACTCTCTCTTTTTAAAAGTGATATAGAATTATAAGTGTGTAGTTCTCATTAATTAAGAGCTGCTGTTTTAAATAACACAGAGCTCAGAGTTCAGATTAGATGATTATAGCTGACTTATTTCACAAGATATTATCAGTCACAGCTGCAGAGTCTCTTATCAAGAATATCTTCAATGTTTTATTCAAGTTCATTATCTTCTTCTATGATCTCTAGTGACTGACAGTTGAAAGTCAGTTGAGAAGAGAACAGATCAGTGATGATATAACAGAGTAAGCTTATATAAAAGACATCATGAATCTCTAATGATATGTCAAAATAGTAGTTATAACTGTCTAGAACTTCTATCACTTTATACTTAGCATGATAATGATTTAGTATATGAGATAAGTGTGTGATCTGTATATTCTTAAGATTCAATCACATCAGATTTTCTATCTTATATTACTCAGTGAAATCTCAGTAAATATTGATTTAATCTTCTTAATCTTATTTAGTGCTTATTATGAAGACTTCTGCTCAGTTGCAGATATCTCAGAGCTTCATTACTATATTATCAGCAATCCGAATTGAACTGCAGAGATTCAGTGTGAACTGTGTAATCTCTAGAAGATTCAACACTTTTATGTAATAACTATGTGTAAGAAAGAACAGGCTTATATCTGTTAAAACAGTATCTCAATTATTGATAGCAATCTCTGCATGTGGAAGAAGATCATATCAATTATTTTATAAATAATTACAGAACTTATACAGATAGTTCTTTACAGTCTGAATTATTTATTCTGATGCATCATCAGTCTCAGAGTGATAGGCAGTTGATAAACAGTATATAATCTTGAGAACTTGACAGATTCTTGTTCAGAGAGTACTTATGAATTAATAACTCTGATTCAAGACTATAGATCTCAGTAATTCATGCATCTAATAGAATGAGCTCTGTAGAAAGACTTCAGTAACTTGTTTAGTATTTATCTTGTTACAAGATTTTAATATTACATCTTTGCTCAATCAGTTTATAATGATCAAAATTTTTCTATAACTCTTACTCTCAGAGAGATCAACACTGAAGTTAATTACTACATCTTATCAGATTCTATCACAGACTTTGAGTGATTTCAGTAGGCCTTTTCTACAGTTCTTTTATAAGATGATAAAAGAATAATAGTTGCAGTTTTGAATAAAACATCTGATACTGTCTAATATCTCAAATCAGTAGAACTCTCAAGAGATTATTTGATACAATTACTTACAATCTGAGTGACTGATTATACATGAATCATGCATCTCTTGCATTATCTGAGTGCATAAGAGTTCAGAGTGAGAGACTCAATATTATTCATGAAATTACAGAGTGTTATTATCATTGATTAAGTATTCTGAGATGTCAGTTCTTATACATAGTTCTGAGAGAAATCAGAGTACTTCTTAACATACTGCTTCAGTGAGTGCTTGAAGAAGTTCATCAGTTTGAGCTGTTATATGTCATAATTCATTCAGTGTAGATTCAGAAGATGTTGAGATATCAGTATCAGTGTCAGTATTGATGTCAGTGTCAGTGATAATGTCAGTATCAGTGTTAATATCAGTAGCAGTTTAAAGAGAGAGTGTTCTAATCAGAGAAGCATGTATAGTATTATAAGTTATTGTATCTTAATCAACTAATATCTTCAGATCTAGAAGGTCATATTCTCAGTTCATTTAACAGATGTCTATTACATTGAAAGGTATATCTTACTCTCATTGTAAGAGAGTATCTGTTATTAAGTTCTGACTGTCAGAGTGATATTGTATAGTGAAATGAAAATAACTTAATAGCTTAAATTATTACATCTGATGTTCAGTAAGCTTGCAGATGATTATAAAATACTTGAGATTTTTATAATCTATGATTATCTCAAATTTGAAGATACTTTAGAGTTCAGAATCTTATTCTTCTAAACAGTGTATAATTATAAGAAGTTTCTTATCATAGATCTTATAATTACATTCAGCAGAACTTAGTTTCTTAGATATAAAGATGTATAATTATAAGATATCTTCATTATTATATTACAATATAGCTTCTTCTGTGACATAGATAGAGAAGTTAGCTTCAATAACTATCTTATAATCAGAATTAAATATTATTAATAGAGAGATATTAAGGAATATTCTCTTCATTTATATAAATGCAGCTTCAGTGTCTGCTGATCACTGAAATACTGTGTTCTTCTTAATAAGTTCTGTAAGTGATCTTATAATATCTGAGAAGTTTTGTATAAATCACTGATAGAAGTTAGTAAATCTGATAAAGCTTTATATATCTTTCACAGTATATGAAGCTTCTCATTCAAGAATAATAAAGATCTTGATAGAATTCATTCAAATTCTCTTACCAGCTTCTATGATAAAACCTAGATATTTTATACTCTTGACTTTAAAATTACACTTGTTAATATCTATTGATAGTTCTGCTTCTTGTAATTATTGTAATACTCTCTGTACATATTTCTGATAGTTCTTTCTGAATTCATCAGTGAAGATGAGAATGTTATCTAGATATACAGATATAAACTTATCAAGAAAATCTTGAAATGCTTAGTTAATATACTTCTGAAATGTACTGAGAGCATTAGTCAGTTCAAAGAGTGTGACTACTTATTTAAAGAGATTATAATATATTCAGAATGCTGTAAGTTATTCATCTTCTTCAGTGATATAAATCTTATAAAATACAGTAATAATATCTAGCTTTGTAAATCATTGAGCTTATCTGATATATGCTAGAGTTTCATTAATAAGAGATAAGAAATAACAATCTTTCTTTGTCAATCTGTTCAGATCTTGATAGTCATACAGAATTGAAGTTCTTTATTCAATTTCTTTACAAGAGAATAGAAGCTGCAGTGAAAGAATGTTATATATATAAATCTCTTATTCACAGATCATTGAGTGACTTTCAAAGAAG
>NW_003101677.1:2996841-2997874 GCF_000003855.2 Blastomyces gilchristii SLH14081 | reverse complement strand
CTCTCTAGAGCTTTCTGATATAATCAGACTGATAGAATAGATGCTATATAATTCTGCTGTCAGTGACTTTGTCAGCAGTCTCATTGATACTTCTTTTTCAGAGCATTTTATAAGTGTTAACAGAGATCTATGTAAGATCTATAGTCTTATGAATATTATCTTTGTAAAATCTATCATTGTTAGAGAATATTGAGTTTCTGTTTCAAGTATTTAATAAAATACCTTGTTCAGATAGTCAGGCAAGTGCTAACATAAGATTATAATCAAGATTATTAAGTTTATATGTGTAAGTATCTTCATGTTAATATTCTCTGATATTGTAAGAAATCCCGCTTCTTGCGGATACTTAACCTCTATTTCTATCTCTCATGTAACTAATAGGGTTAGCGGCTCTTGACTACACACAACTATATAGACTGAAGTTTGTGAATACTATTTATAACTCAGCTTAAATGCTATTATATATTTAATCTCTACATTTATCTTTCTACTGTAAATACTTCTAGTAGTTAATAGTACATATCACATCAAGCTGCAAACACCTGAATAATTATCTGTGAGTACTTATTCTTACATTTCAAGTTCTGTCAGTCAGCAACTGCTTATTATGACTGAAAGAACTAGAAACTTGTATACTTTAATTTCTATAAACTCTACTGCAGACACTTAGAAGCAGCTATCTGAAATATAAATAACTTCTATAAAAGAAGTCTCAGAGAACTTATTAATCACTTACAGAATATTATTCTCTATATCTGTGACAGAGAAATTCTCTGAATTCATGAATAAATTAATCTCAGTGAATAACATTTTTAAGCATCTTTCACAGAACTAAGCTATTTTTTCATAAGAAATACTTACTGTCTGTAAACACTCTTAAACTGAGTCTCTAGACATAATCTTCAGAAATATCTATGAACTGAAAAGAAATTTTCTTAAGCTGTAATCACTTAAGATCACTTATTGAATTATAATCTATAAAAGCTTTTATAAGTTTGTATTTAAATTAACTCACAAGCTTAGATGTGTGATA
>NW_003101677.1:2836551-2996741 GCF_000003855.2 Blastomyces gilchristii SLH14081 | reverse complement strand
GATCTCACTGATCTGTTCTCAAGATTTATATAGAGAATAAGTTGAGAGACTTTATAAGCTGAACAGAGAACACCTGAGCTGTAATTATTAATATTAGACAAAGAGATGAGAAATCTGATAAAGACTACTCACAGTACTTTATAAAATTATAATATGAATTAAAATCTATGAAAATAGAGCTCTGAAACAAGATCTGAATGATGATATTTATAAAAAGACTGAATAAAGATATATAGAATAAGCTTATTAAGTAAGACTCTAAGCTCTTAACTCTGAAGAAACTGATAACTCTTATTCACTGTTTACAGATTACTATAAGAGTCATAAATCTGTAAAGAGTAAATCATTGATTAGCTCTGTAAGAGTCAGAATAACAGAGAACAGATTTGCTGAGAAAAGATAATAAGATATAGAGAGATTTATATCTAACTACTAAGCAGAGAGATAGAGCTTCACACACTTCTGTAAATAGAGTATATAATAGAGAGATTAAGAAAAAGAATCTTTACTTCATCTATTCTAAATTATAATATCTCTATATAAACTGTTCAGATAAATTAAAATAGAAATTTAAGAAGTTATGAACAGAGTCAGTAATAGTCTTCTTAAGAGTCTTGAAGCTAACATCTGAATCTGTTACTCTTTCAATAAAAATACATGCTTGTGAAGAGAGACTGTACTGCAGTACTACTGTCTTATCAGTATGAAAAGTATTAATGAACTTGAAATCTCAGATCACTGTAGTATCTCTAAAGCTTATAAAGTAAATAAGCTGAGTAATGAAAACTGAAAATCTGCTCTTATAATAAGCAGAGTGTGAGAACTCAGATCTGAGAGCTGAGAGACTTGTAAGAGTTATCTTTGAATTACAAGATCTCTTCAGAATCTGAAGAAGATTTATAAAAACTGTGATTATTACAGACATCATAGATAACATATACTTGAGACTTGTATAACTTTAAAGACATAATCTGCACATAGCTGTTCATGAGTCAGGTTTATACTTTCAATCAGTGTTAGCAGACTTACTTATGAAGATAGAATCAGTTAATACTGCAGAGTTAATTAGAGAAGATAAGCTTATCTATATAATAACTTTATAAATGTCTAAGAACTTCACAGTCATGAAAACTGAGCTTTAAATATCAGAGAAATATCAAGATCTTACAGAGATATTTAGTTCAGTTAAGATAGCTAAGCTTTCATCTCATTATAAGAAAAATCTGATAATAGATTTAAGGGAAGAATAGAAATTCTTCTGAAGATTAATCTATAAGCTCTCTCATTATAAGACAGAGATCTTGCAGACTTATATAAAGAAGAATCTGAAGAATAACTTTATCTGATCTTCACAGGTCTCTGTGAAAGCCTCTGTGATATTTATAAAGAAGAAGAATGAAGATCTTAGATTATATATAAACTACTATAATCTGAACTTCAAGATTATAAAGAGTTACTATTCTCTGTCACTGATTAAGAATGTGATTAACTGTCTTACAGAAGCTGTTATATTCACATAACTGAATGTAATCAATATATATACACAGCTGTGAATATTATCTGAGAATGAATGAAAGACTGTTATTACAACTGCACTGAAATTATTTTAATATCTAGTAATGTCTTTTGATTTGACTAATATCTCTGCAGTATTTCAGTCTTTTATTAATAAAATACTTCATGTATATCTGAATGTCTTTGTGATAATATATCTGAATAATATGATGATGTACTTCATAAAGAAGAAAGAATATACTGAGTATATATAAACTGTATTAAAGATCTTAGATGAGACAGAGCTGTATATTAAACTTATAAAGTGTAATCTCAGTACTTATTAGATTAATTTCTTAAAATATGTAATCACTGCAGATGATATTCAGATGAAATCTTTATAAATTAAGACTATTCTATTATAACTGAAGCTAACTAGTATTTATAAGATTCAGATCTTTCTGAGCTTTGTGAATTTCTATAGATAGTTTATCTTTGCATTTATAAGAATCTTCTTGACTCTTATAGATATGCTGAAGAATGAAAATAAGAAGAAGTCATTCTATAAATAAAGAATGAAAAAGTTATTAAAAAGAAAGAGCTGTGAGAACTTTCTTATCTCAGATACTTATAAAGTCTTTATAAGATTGAAACAGATATTCACAGATATAATAATACTATTCTACTTTGATTTCTTACTCTTAATTAGATTAAAGATAGATGTCTTCTTCTTTACAATTTTAGAAATAGTCTCATAACTACAGTTAAATAAGAACTGAATTTCAGTGATCTTTTTCTTATGAAAGATGTAACTTATAGAGATTAACTATAACATTTATAATCAGAAGCTTCTTATAATAGTGAAATTCTTCTACTACTGATATTACTACTTTAGAAGTCTTATAACAGTGATTACTATTAGAACTGATTATAACAGCTTATAATAGTTTACTTTAATTAAGAAACTCTCACAGTAATAGATTCACTGAACTTAGAGACTGAGTGAGTTCTGATTCAAGATAGAGTATATTAAGAAAACTAAGAACTCAGTAGATGAATTCTCTCACAGGTCTGACTATATTAAGCAGACTAGAGTGACAGATATAGAGAGACTAGAGAAGACAGAAAAGCTTCACAGAATACTCAGACTGAGTATTATAAAGAGATTGACTGAAGAGTCTCTCAATTCTCTATAAGAGAAGAAGAAAGAGAGAGAAGAGAAGTCTGTATAACTACTCTCTATAATACTAAGAGTTAACACTCTGAGAATATCTGTGAGAATTCTTGAAGAGAGTATCTATAATCTGAAGAGTTTACAGACTTTGAGAAGTATTATGAAAGATCTGATATAAGAAAAAACAGAGTATAAGTCTTTATAAGATCTTCTGTTCAGATTGTCTGAACTGCAACTGAAGAATGAATATACTCAGTATATTCAGAAACTGCTTATAACAGAGATTAATTCTGCAGAAACAAAGATTTGAAGAGACTTAAATAATCTCTTATAAAGAGAGAGTCAGATTTATATATCTATAAATGAGTTTCTATGTATAGAACTTATTAAAAGATATTATAACTCTTCTCTAGTAAGTTATTTTACAGACACTAGAACTTATGAGTTGCTTATAAGAAAATACTTCTGACTGAAGATATAAGAACTTATAAAGAAGATAGTAAATTCTTATACTATTTATCAGAATTTATAAGTAGTGTAGTTTAGATTATATAAAAAACTTACTTCTCTACTCATTTCACAGAAATTGTAGAAATAGCTAGAAATGAATACTCTTATAAGTCTCTCTGAAAGTAAGAACATATATAATACCTACTTTGATAGTGTACTAATGATAGTAGATTACTTTATCAAGATAACACACTTTATACTCACTTATAAGAACTTAAAGTTAAAGAATTTAACTCATATCTTCATCTGTGATGTGATTCAGTTATATAAGTTATCTGTGAACATTGTCTCAGATAAAGAATTAATCTTTATAAAAGAGTTCTAATCTGATCTGATAACTATACTGAAGATCTTATAAGATCTAATCATGACTTTTCATTAACAGACAGATGATCAGATAGAATATCTAATAAGTATATTAAAATAGTATCTGTAGTACTTTATTAATTACAATCAGAATAACTGAGTGTATTGATTATTACTTATAGAGTTTATATATAACAACTTAAAGCCTGTCAGTATAAGTAAAACTCTCTTTACAATGCTCACTCAGACTCATCTGTGAATAACTCTGATGAACCCGCAAGAGTATACTATAGAGTGTAGTGATATCTGTGAATGAGCTGGAAGAATTCAGAATATCTGAGAGAAAGCTCATAAATTCTTGAGAAAGACTCAAGAGTATCAGAAGAGATACTATAACTTTAAGCATACTATAAAGAGTTTCAAGAAGAATGATAGAGTCTGACTAAGTCTAGAAAATATCATCACACAGAGATCTAGTAAGAAGCTGAATCTCTTATAAATATAGTCTTATAAGATTATAAAGAAAGTTAGCTTACAGTTCTATAGATTAAAACTATTATCTGAGTTGCAGATACACAATATTTTTTATATCTCTTTATTTTATAAATATAAGAAATTCTTAGAAGAGAACTCTGTGACTTATCACTCTATTTATAAAGTACTAGAGAGTGAAAGAGAATATCAGATTAAAGAGATTATTAACTCAGAGAAGTGAGGTTATTAGCTCTGATTCAAGATTCAGTAATAAGAGTATTCTGATAAGATAAATAAGTTCACTTGCAAATTATCTGAGTAGATAAGATATCTGCAGAAGCTGAGACATGACTTTTATACTATGAATTCTGATAAGTTAGAATAATGTAATCTTCACTAAGAATCTGATTATAATAAAGACATTAACACTGTTATTTATAAATTCTAGTCTATAAAATGATGAGTTTCTACTCAGATGAACAGTTTATAATATATATAAAGAGAAGAAGAAATCATATTCTTATTAAAAGTTAAAAAATAAAGAAAATAAAAACAGAGCTGTGAACACAATTTAAAGACTAATAAAGAAAACACAAAGAAAACTCATATTCATATTCTTAATATCTATGATACTCAATTCTTCTATGACTATCAATTTCTCTCTTTAAAGAAGTAGAAAGTATTATACTTGTAATACAGATAATTGTTACATTTAATACAAAGATTGTCAGAAATGCACAGACTTCAGAGAAGCTGAATATCAGAGTATATATAGTTACAGCAGAGTCTTGAGAGCTGATCATCTATATATATAATCAGATACTTCTTACAAAGCTATATTCACTCTCTCAGTTATACTGAAGTATTCAGTCTGAAAATAATTGAGATGTGAAGAGAGAGCTCATCTGCTCAGATTAACTTCTGTTATGAATTCATGATATTTGCATTGCCTTATCTAAATCTTATAAGTACTCAGAAACTCATCTCTTATTAATAATGAGATTGTGAAAATGTGCTGCAGTGTAAGAACTGTTGATAGAGAAGCTAGACATATTTATATATATCTGATCAGAGATTGTGCAGATAGAGAGAGAGTGATTGTAGACTTATAAAATCACAGAGAGCACTGACAGTATTAAAAGCTTTGCAGAAACTGTCAGCTACAGTCTGTAAGAAATTACTTACAGAGAGACTTACACTAAAGAGTGAGACTGTGCTGCTTAAAGTCAGAAGCTGATCTGAAAGAGATATAGAGTTGACTGCTGACCTGAAGATCAGATGCAGTGATGAGACTGAGAAAAATAAAGATACTGTTGTAGGTGATGATATCTCTATTTTATCAGCTGATAAAAAGTGATCAGAGAAGTTATAAGAATATCTATGAGAAGCTCAGTGACAGTCAGACATTGTTTATAAAGATATTGAAATTGAAAAACTTTTTATTCTTAAGAAGTTCTTGAACTAATATATGAATATTGTCAGAAACACTCTCTCTTTGTCATCTGAGTGAAAACACTTCACAGATGAATAAGAATACTCACAGTTTATAAGAATAAGAGCTATTACAGAAAAAGAAAAAAGAAGATAAGATTCTATGAACAGATCTGAGATATTTATACTACTCTAGAGAGGTTTATTTACACTATAAGTAATCTCATGAAACAGTTAGATCACTTCAGTAAATAAAGAGTGATTATGAATTACAGATCTGAATCTTTCTATATGACTATAAAGAGTGATTGCAGACTGTAAATATCTTGATTCTATAATTCTACAGAGTTGATGAAAGAATGAAAGATTTCTCACAATTCTACAGCATCAAAGAATGATGATGTATAAGAATGAGTGAAAGATTAACTTATAAATACTTCTCTTTGATAAAGATAATCTCACAGAAAGTGATTCATCTGCAAAATAAATCTGTGTAATAGTTATATAAGAATCTCATGAAAAAATAATTGAAGATCAACTGAAACTCTTCAGAATGAAAGATACACAATGAATCTATGTAATAATTACATAAGAATCTTGTGAAAATAATTAAGAGTCAATCAGAACTCTTCTATATAAAAGATGTAAGATGAATCTATATAATAGTCAGAGAAAGATCTGCAGGCTATAAAGAATTTTATGAAATAAGAAACTGAGTAATAGACTCTTTTCTCTTTATAATAACAAGGAATTTTTCCTCACTGAGTTTTTTTATAGATATAAAGAGTTTTTAGTGAGTATCACTGCAGGGCTGAGTCTGATTCTATGAAATCACTCAGTGAAAGACTTCACAGATGAAGGCTTAGAGAGAAGAAAGTATGTAAGCAACCTCACTTCTTGCAGATTATTTACCTCTATTTCTATCTCTCATGTAATTAATAGAGTTAGTGACTCTTAACTACACATAACTATATAGACTGAAGTTCATGAATACTATTTATAACTCAGCTTGAATACTATTATACATTTAATCTCTACATTTATCTTTCTACCATGAATACTTCTAGTAGTTAACAGTATATATCATGCCAAGCTGCAAACACCTGACTAATCATCTGCGAGCACTTATTCTTACAGATATCTATGTTTAGTTTTATCATGTAATGAGTGTGAATGTCTTTTAAATCATGAAATTCTGCAAGAAGTCAGAGTTTTAACAAGAGAATACACTGAAGATTATAATATCTTACAACTGAAGATTTCATCATTGTATAGTGACATAGATCACTGTCTATTATGACTTTCATATTATACATGTTATTGATTATAGTAGATACAAGAATTGCATTCATTGTTATTTTCTCTTTAAATTATTATTGTTCAATCTCTTCAAGCTTCTGTTTATGAATTTGAACAGAAGCTAATCTTTTCTCTGTTATTATTATTATTATTCTTCTTCAATTATAGATGTATGCAGTCAGAGACTATGACATCTACCTGAGAACTAAAAGTTCTCAGGGTTTTTCCTATATCTATAAAGTTAACTATTATACATTCACAAATTTCAGATATGCAAAATCAGAAAATTCCAGCCCAGAATACAAAAACTGTTTATAAATTGCAGTATTTTAACATCTTCTGATACTTTAAAACCTTTTGACAATATCATGACAAAAGAAAAGAGAACACAGTCTTAAAGATAGACACATTAAATAGATAGAAAGCAAAGAATAGAAAGGAAAAAGTAAAGTAAAATAAAGAGAGACTGTAATAAAACAAATTATCAAAAGATAGTATATAGCTGTTTTAACAGACTATATCTGATCAATTTCCTCCTCTTCATATTCAGATATTTCTGAATTCAGCCATTTTCTTGTAGCTGCTTGAGTTTCTGATAGAAAGTCTATTAAGTATTTAATTCCTGTCTCAGTTAAGAATAAGAGGCTTATATTTAATTGATTTAGATTATACTTCTCTTTCAATCTGACTCTGAGACTATTGTATAATGCACAGTGTATTATAATATGCTCAGGATTCTCATTTGCATTACAGACTGAGCATTCTATTGAATCAAATCTATCATCAAATCTTTGCATATAAGATTTAAAATAACCATGTCCTAGTTTCAGCTGTATTATAGATGAGAATGTTTTATTTTTACATTTAATTGAACAAGATTTTCACTTGGGCTTTGTTTCAAATCTTGAATAATGTATACTCTTCTTTTGTTTCTGCCAGCTTTCATTTCACTTGTCTAAACAAGATTCTTTTATTTTTCTCTTTATAAAAGACCAGAACATAATTTTTTGAATAGATCTGCTGAATTCTGAACTCTTTTTTGCAGCTGAATCAGCCAATTCATTGCTATGAATATTTATATGAGCAGGAACTCAGTGCAGATGAATTATCAGCTTTGATATTCTTCTCTTTTAAATCTTTAAAATGAAGTTTAAGATCAGTTCAAGATTCATTTGATCATTATGAATCTGATTATTTCTAAGTCTTTTTAAAGCAGCTTGACTATCAGAGAATATTCATGTCTCTTTTAAACTATTTTCTCTTTTATGAGATTTTATTTCAATAAGTTTGAAAGCTTTCACTATTGCAAATAGTTCAGCGTCAAAGACTTCAGATTCACAGCCTAAATTTCAGAAATCTGAGATAAAATTAATGTTATCTTCAGTATAAACAATGCCTGTGTCTAATCTATTCAAATTCTCATTTTTCAAGTCATCTGAATAAATCAGAATAGAGTCTTTTATATTGATTGTAGAAATTCTCTTCAAATGCTGTTCATATTCTTTCTCTTTAGATAGTTCACTTATTTACAAGTCTATAAGAGATTCAAGCTTTTCTCTTCAGAGAGATAACTTCTCATGATCAACTTTTTCAACATTTAAAGAAGAAAATTGATTTTTAATCAATGATAGTCTGTACAGTTGAGAAGCAATTTTCTTTGAAGAATTATTTTCATTTCAATCAAGAAATCTATTTCAATTCAGTTCATTTTCAGAGTTAATTGATGGAAATGAAGAAGAGACTCTTTCTCTGATTATATGATTTGAGCTTATCTTTATAACTCTCAGAGCATAGTTCATACAGGTCTTTTCAAATCTAATAGCAGAAGAGATAATTGAAGCTTCAATTTCCATTGCTTTAATAGAAGATGATTTGAATGCTCTCAGAATTCTTCTCAAAGCTCTGTTTTACAGACTTTGAAAGAGTTCAGTGAAATTTTCTTGATTATTTCATCAAACTTGAACTCCATGATCAGCTACTGAGATAATACAGGCTATATATCTTTTCTCTGTTTTATGAAAGTATTCTTGTAGTTATCTTCTAAATCTTTCTTCAGTGCAATGTAATTGATACAGACTGCTGATATTGATCTTTCTATTAAATGAGGAGATATATAGACTGATTAGCAGTTAAAAGTAATATATTCTGATCAGTTATAATTGATGCACACTTCTTATTGATGTTGACTGATGACTTCTTCAGAAGCAATTTCAGAGACTCAGAAATTTATTTAAGTGATGAAGACTCTTGTTTATATATAGATATTTAAGTTCACTTAATTCATAACATCTGCATTGTCATTCTTTAGTGTAGATGTATAAGTAGCTGAGATGTAATATCTTCTGCTACTATTCTGTATACTCTTGAGCTTGATCAGATAATTATTCAATATTCAGAGTTATATACAGAAGTCTTTATAAGTAGAGTCTTTATCTACACTTAAAAGAGTCTGTAAGAGTTTGAAAGTTAATGTCTTCTTAAGCATACTAATCTTTATTCAATTCTCTCAAGATTAATTACCTGATTCTAGAATCTTGATATTAAAGTTAGAGATGAATGTTATAAGAGAAGTGTTTCTTGATTAAACACTCTGAAATCCATCTAATACTTTCTGTTGCATAGCAGTGTCTCAAAACAGAATATCAAGATATTTGCTAATATTATCAGATATTCACAATGCTGATTCACATACTTTTATTCATGAATGAAACTTCTATCTCATGCAATTCTTCAATTATTCATTGATATATTAATCTTGATTGATTAATGAACTGATGACATCTTCATCTACACTTAGTTTTACAAGCATTGTCAATCTTTATAATGAATAGAGAGTGAGATCAGAAGTATTAAAATATGTAGAAGCATCTAAATATTTCTTTAATACTTACATATTTATATCTGATTCAGTCAGTGTTGAAATTGCTTGTACAGAGATTCTTAGTTAAGATAATCATTCAATTTTCTTGTATTAATATTGTTGAGTCACATGTATATCAGCTATCTATTACTGTTATAATTTCAACATTGCTCAGAGTCACTGTGACACTGTATTTATACTCATATTTAAGAGTTCTTTCATATTATTGATAGATATAGCTGTATCATTCATTGAATGTATATTATCTGCAGAATTGAAAGAATGTAATCATATAAATATCTTATACATCTAAGATATCAGAACTCTCAGATCTTTCACTGATATTCTCTTATAAGATTTTATTATCTTTATAAGATCTTATTACAAGATCAGAGTGACTGATGAGTAAGCTTCTATATAGAGACTTAGTATTCACTTAACTAATTAATCATTTCTCTATTTCTTATATATTATTACACGTTCAGATATCTTCTCAATGAATAATCATTTTTAATAAGAAGATGATGAATGTTTTTTAAGTGTAAGAGATCTACACTGAATAGATCAATATAATATATAGATCTTATAATATAAAAGTAAAAAATATTAGAGAAGAAAAAAAGAGAAAGTACAGAAATTAGTGATTAAAGTGAATATTTATACACATATATAGTAAAGCTTCAGAGTGAAAGAATAGAAATTCTGTGTATATAATAAAGCTTCAGAGTGAAAGAATAGAAATTTCATGAGTTTTTTAACTGAGAATCAGTGACTGAGAATCAGAGCTTTCAGTAGAATCTATGAAGTCTAATGAAATAGTCTATATAATTGATCAGATACAGTCTGTCATAATTCTTAATAAAATATTTCATAGCTGTAACTGGTAATATTTTATAAAATAAGTCAGCTATAATTATCTAATCTGAACTTTAAGCTCTGTATTATCTGAAACAGCAGTACTTGATTAATGAAAATTATACACTCATAATTCTATTGCTTCTGAAAAGAGAGAACTAATATAGTAGACTACACTCAATTAATATATTATTTTATTACACTTTATAGATTTCTGCTGAAAGCTCTGATTCTCAGTTATTAGTTCTTAACTGAGAAACATATAGAGTTTCTATTCTCTCATCTCAAAGCTTTATCTTGTATATATATAAATATCTGCTTCAGTGACTGAATGATTAATACAGTCACTCAGTAGTGTCTTGACATGAGAAATCAAGATACATGAGTTCAAAATCTGCAGAGAATATATTAAATTCAGAACTCAAGTATCTCAGATTTCTAATAAATACAGAGATGTATAAATCACTTCAATGAATCACTCTATATTTCTGAGCTGAAAAGTTATTATTGTATGTATCTAATTATCACTTCTTTATATTTTTCTATATTCTTATTATCTTGATATGATCTCAACACCTGTATTTTCTTCTATATAATCAATACTTGATCTGTATTTAATATCATGCAAGAACTCATTATAAGCTTCACTTGTATATAAGTATAATAAAAGAATAATAATAATAATAATAATAATAACAAGCATTAAACACTTACTTACACTTGCTTTGCTGCTTGCACAGCTCTCTCTATCACTTTCACTCTTCTATCTCTACCTCTCTTATCACCTCTTTCACCTCTTTCATTCTCTACTTTCTTTATCACTATCACTGTCTCTACTGTCTCACAGCACCTCTCTATCACTTTCACTGTACTCTCTCTATCATCATCATCACTATCTCTACTACTCTGTAGTTCCCTCTACTCTCTTTATCATCATCACTGTCTCTATCATCTCTATCACTCTGCAGCCCTCTTTATCACTTTCACTCTACTCTCTCTTATCATCTCTTTCACCCTCTTCACCTCTACCTTCTCTTATCACTCTTATCACCTCTATCACCTCTTACTCTCTCTATCACCCCTTTCACCTCCTACTCTCTCTATCATCATCATCACCTCTATCACCCCGCAGCTTCTCTCTATCACTTTCACTCTATCTCTTCTTATTCTCTCTTTCACTTCTTTTACTCTCTTCATCTCTACTCTCTCTTTCACTCTCTATCACTTCTTTCATTCTCTACTCTCTCTATCACTATCATCATCTCTATCACTCTGCAGCCCTCTCTACTACTTTCACTCTCTATCTCTCTCTTATCACTCTGATCATCTCTATCACTCTAATCACTCTCTTTCACTCTGTATCATCTTCATTATTATTATCAGATTAATCAGAGCTGTACAGACTACATTACTACAGAGTCAGCTCTTTAATCTCATCTGAATTCAAAGAAGTGTATATAATATCACATGAGATCATGTTACAGAGTATTTGATAAAATAAATATAGAGAAGAGTATAAGAAATATAAGTACTGTAGAGAATGTATAAAAGAAGCAGAATAAAAAAAAGA
The DNA here is from genome assembly GCF_000003855.2 of Blastomyces gilchristii SLH14081. Lineage (NCBI taxonomy): Eukaryota > Fungi > Ascomycota > Eurotiomycetes > Onygenales > Ajellomycetaceae > Blastomyces > Blastomyces gilchristii. The sequence continues at coordinate 2,984,768 of NW_003101677.1, read as the reverse complement.
ATGAAGATTTGAAGATTTATCTGAGCTATATAAGTCAGAATATTTAAATATTTTTGATAGAATGTATATAATCTCACATTACAGTGTTTTTTACATGGAAAAGTTGGTTTTTCTATAATAAATAGAGCATATTAATGAATGTAGAGAAGAGTATAAAGAATATAAATTCTGTTTATAAATTTAATAAGATGCATGTGATATCATGTGAGATCATGTTACAGAGCATTTTACTCAGAAAAGTTGGTTTTTCTATAATATATAGAGAGATAATAATAATAATAATAATAATAATAATAATAATAATATAAATATTTACTTTAATTACTGATTCTCATACTTTCTCTTTCTTTTCTTCTCTAATATTTTTCACTTTTATTATATAAGAACTATATCTTAACTATGTCATGCTTACTCACTCTCTCTAATGAGTGCATCACAGTGTATGAAAAATCACACTGTAAAGAAAATATTTTAAATATAGTAATCTTTAAAAATTAATTAATAATCATTATTATATCTATCTATAATATGAAGAAAAGAAAGAGAAAGTGTGAGAATCAGTGATTGAAGTGAATATTTATACATATATATGATGATGTACACAGTGAAGCTTCAGAGCAGAAGAATAGAAATTCTGTAGATTTTCAGCTGAGAATCAGTGACTGAGAATCAGAGCAGTAGAGATTTTTCAGCCAAGAATCAGCAATTGAGAATCAGAGTGATAGAAATCTGTGAAGGGTAACAGAATAGTTTATATAATTAATCAGGTACAGCTCATCATATTAATTCTTTCTTTTCAGAAGCAGTTCTCATCAGTCAAGAGTTGCTGTTTTGAATAGTATGAAGCTCAGAGTCTAGATTGAGTAATCATAGCTGACTCATTTTATAAGATATTGTCAACTGCAGCTGCAGAGTCTCTCATTGAGAATATCTTCAATCTCTCACTCAAGTTCATTGTCTTCTTCTATGATCTCTGATGACTGTCAATTGAAAGTCAGTTGAGAAGGAAACAGATCAGTGACAGTGTGATGAAGTAAGCTTATATGAAAGACATTATAAATCTCTGATGATGTGTTAAGACAGTAATTATAACTGTCTAAGACTTCTATGACTTTATATTTAATATGGCAGTAATCCAGTGTACAAGATAAGTGTGTGATTTGTATATTCTTAAGATTTAATCATATCAGATCTTCTATCTCATATTACTCAGTGAGATCTCAGTGAATATTAGTTCAGTCTTCTTAATTCTGTTTAGTACTCACTATGAAGACTTTCACTCAGTTGTGAGTGTCTCAGAGCTTTGTCACTATATTATCAGCAATCTGAATTGAACTGCAGAGATTCAGTGTGAAATGTATAATCTCTAGAAGATTCAATATCTTCATGTAATATTTATATGTGAGAAAGAATGAGCTTACATCTGTTGAAATAACATCTCAGTCATTGATAGTGACTTCAGTATGTAGAAGAACGTCATATTAATCATCTTATAAATAATTACAGAACTTATAAAGATAATTCTTTACAGTCTGAATTATTTATTCTGATGTATTATCAGTCTCAGAGTGATAGACAGTTAACAAACAGTGTATAATCTTGAAAGCTTGACAGATTCTTATTCAGAGCACTCATAAATTAATGATCTCAATTCAATACTATATATCTTGATAATTCATGCATTCAATAGAATGAGCTCTGTAGAAAAGCTTCAGTGACTTGTTCAGTATTCATCTTATTATAAGATTTCAATATTACATCTTTGCTCAATTGATTCATAATGATCAGAATGTTTCTACAACTCTTACTCTTAGAAAGATTAATAGTAAAGTTAATTATTATATTTCATCAGATTCTATTAGAGATATTAAGTAATTTCAGTAAGTCTTTTCTACAGTTTTTTCATATGATAACAGAAGAATAATAATTATAGTTTCAGATAAAATGTCTGATACTATTTCATATCTCAGATCAGTAGAATTCTCAGAAGATTATTCAGTACAGTTATTCATAATTTAAATAACTGATTATATAAGAGTCATGCATCTCTTGCATTATATAAGTGTGTAAGAGTTTGAAGTAGAGAACTCAGTGTTATTCACAGAATCACAGAGTGTTATTATCATCAATTAAGTATTCTGAGATGTCAGTTCTTATATGTAGTTCTGAGAAGAATCAGAGTGCTTCTTAACATACTACTTCAGTGAGTGCTTAAAGAAGTTCATTAGTTTAAGCTGTTATGTATTACAATTTATTCAGTATAAATTCAGAAGATATTCTGATCAGTGAAATGTATATAGTGTTATAAGTAATCTCATTATGATCAACTAATATCTTCAGATTCAAGAGCTGATATTCTCAGTTCATTCAATGTATATCTGGTACATCAGATGATATATCTTACTCTTACTATAAGAGAGTATCTATTATCAAGTTCTGACTGTCAGAGTAATAGTGTATAGTGAAATGAAAATGACTTAATAGCTCAGATCATTGCATCTGATATTCAGTAAGCTTATAAGTAATTATGAAATACTTGAGATTCTTATAATCAGTGATTATCTTAAATTTGAAGACACTTTGAAGTTCAGAGTCTTATTCTTTTAGACAGTGTATAATTATAAAAAGTTTCTTATTATAGATCTTATAATTGCATTCAGTGAGACTCAGTTTCTTAGACATGAAGATACATGATTATAAGACATTTTCATTATTATATTGTAACATAGCTTCTTCTATAATATAGTCAGAGAAATCAGCTTTAATAACTATCTCATAATAAGAATTGAATATTATCAGCAGAGAGATATTAATGAACATCTTCTTTATTTATATAAATGCAGCTTCAGTATCTGCTGATTATTAAAATACTGAGTCTTTCTTAGTGAGTTCTGTAAGTAATCTTATAATATCTGAGAAGTTCTGTATAAATCACTGATAGAAGTTAGTGAATCTGATGAAGCTTTGTACATCTTTCACAGTGCATGAGGCCTTTCATTTAAGAATAGCAGAGATCTTCTCAGAATTTATTTAAATTTTCTCATCAGCTTCTATGATAAAGTCTAGATATTTTGTACTTTTAATCTCAAAATCACACTTATCTATGTCTATCAGTAGTTCTGCTTTCTGTAGTTATTATAATATCTTTTATACATATTCTTGATATTCTTTCTTGAACTCATCAGTGAAGATGAGAATGTTATCAAGATACACAGATATGAATTTATCAAGAAAATCTTGAAGTGCTCAGTTGATATACTTCTGAAATGTACTAGAGGTGTTAGCCAGTTCAAAGAGTGTAATCACTTATTCAAAGAGATTATATTATATTCAGAATACTGTAAGTGACTTATCTTCTTTAGTAATACAGATCTTATGAAACACAGTAATAATATCTAACTTTGTAAATTATTGAGCTTATTCAATGTGAGCTAGAGTTTTATTGATAAGAGATAAAGAATAATAGTTCTTCTTTATTAATCTGTTCAGTTCTTGATAGTTTATACAGAATCAGAGTTCTTTATCTGATTTCTTTGCAAAGAGAATAGAGGCTGCAGCAGAAGAGTTACTAATGTATATAAATTCTTTATTTAACAGATTATTAAGTGTCTTTTGAAGGAGAAGAAGTTCATCTTAAAACATGTTATAAAGAAGATCTTATAATAATTCAGAGTCTTTATCATTCTTCTTTTCTAACTTGATACTGTAATTCACTTCTAAGTCTTGTAAGAGTGATATATTCATAATATTATCTTATCAGAAGATATCTAGATATTTGTAATATTATTAAGAGAGTTTTATATGAGAATCTGTGGCGGGCTGCGCCCGATCAATTATATAGACTATTTCATTACACTTCATAGATTCCTATCACTTCATTCTCAATCATCAATGCTCAGCTGCTACGAACGCGTGTATATTCTTCCGCCCCGAAGCTCCACTGTGTACATCATCACATACATGTATAAATATCTACTTCAATCACTGATTCTTGTACTTTCTCTTTCTTTTTCTTCTTTAATGTTTTTCTCTTTGTTATATAAGATCTATATATTATACCAATCTATTCAGTGTAGGCTTCTTACACTAGAAAAACATTCATCATCTTCTCATTACAAATGATTATTCATCAAGAGATATCTGAACAGGTAATAATGTGTAAGAAAGAGAAACACAGTTAAGCAGACACTGAGTTCTCAGATAGAAGCTTGCTCATCAGTCACTCTGACCTCATAACAAGATCTTACAAAGAGAATGTCAGTGAAAGACCTGAGAGTTCTGACACTACAGATGTATGAGATATTTATACAATTACACTTCTTTCAATTCCACAGATATCACACATCTGATAATTGATATAATCATGTCTAACAATAGTATGAGAGAACTCTCAAACATGAGCATAGACACAGTGCCACAGTGGCTCTGAGTAATATTAGAATTATAATAACAATAAATAGCTGATATGCATGCAACTCAACAACATTAATATGAAGAAATTCAACAATTATCTCAACAAGAAACCCCTGCACAGATAATTTCAATACTGACAGAATTAAATATAAAAGTACTAAAAGAACACTTAGATGCTTCTGCATATTTCAATACTTCTGATCTCACTCTCTACTTTTCATAAAGGATGAAAATGCTTATAAAACGGAGTATAGATAAAGATGCTATCAGTTCATTAATCAATCAAGATTGATATATCAATGAATGATTGAAGAATTGTATGAAACAGAAGTTTCATGAATAAAAGCATGTAAATCAGTATTGTGAATATCTGATAATATTATGAAACATCTTGATATTCTGTTCTGAGACACTGCCATGTAACAGAAAGTATTAGATTAGTTACAGAGTATCTGACAGAGAAACACTTCTCTTATAACATTCATTTCTAACTTTGACATCAAGATTCTAGACGCAGGTGATCAATCTTGAGAGAATTGAATGAAGATTAGCATGCTCAAGAAGACATTAACTTTTAAACTCTCACAGGCCCTTGTAAGCATAGATGAAGATCAGACTTATGAAGGTTTCTGTATACAACTCTGAACATTGAATGATCATCTTATCAAGCTCAAGAGTATACAGAATAGTAACAGAAGATATTATACTCATACACCTGCACTGAGAAATAACCCAGTCACTTATACACCTGCGCTGAAGAATAACAATGATGCAGATGCTATGAATTAAGTAGACTCAAATGTCTATATACAAGTAAGAGTCTCTGCTATCTGAACAGGCTTTTAAGTTCCTGAGATCACTTCTGAAGAAGTCACTGATCAATGTCAACAAGAAGTGTGTATTGACTGTAACTGATCAGAATACATTGCTTTCAACTGCTGATCAGCCTATATATCTTCTCACTCAAAGAATGAATCAGTGTCTGTCTGCATCAATCACATTGCAGTGAAGAAAGATTCAGAAGATAACTATAAGAATGCTCTGATAAAACAGAGAAAAGATTAGCTTCTGTTCAAATTTGTAAACAGAAGCTTGAAAAGATCAGATGACAATAATTTGAAGAGAAAATAATAATGAATATGATTCTTATATCTACTGTGATTGATAATATGTATAATATAAAAGCCATGATAGACAGTAGTCTATATTACTATGCAATGATAAAATCTTCAGTTGTAAGATATTATAATCTTCAGTGTATTCTCTTATCAAAATCTCAACTCCTTGCAGGATTTAATGATTCAAAGAATGTTTGTACCTGTTATATAATGAAACTAAACATAAATGTGAGAGAATATCAATATGAAGATGCCTATACATATGAAGTTGATAAACTCAATTATAATCTTATATTAGAACTTACCTGACTATCTGAATAAGACATCTTATTAAATGCTTAAAACAGGAGCTTGATATTCTCTAATAATGAGAGAATTCATGAAGATAATATTCACAAGACTATGAATCTTACACAGATCTCTGCCAACACTCATGAAATACTCTGAAAAAGAAGTCATCATCAAAACTGCTGACAGAGTCACTGATAAAATGACTGATAGCAGAACTATGTATCAATCTATTTCATCAGTCTGATCAATATTAAAAAGGCTCTAGAAAAGTTATTCTGTGTTATAATAATAGATTCTCATATAAAACTCTCTTAATAATATCATGAATATCTAGATATCTTCTGATAAGATAATAATGGTATAAATCTATCTCTCTTACAAGGTTCAGAAGTGAATCACAGTATCAAGTTAAAAAAGAGAGATAATAAGAACTCTGAATTATTATAAGACTCTCTTTATAACATGTTCTGAGATGAACTTCTTCTTCTTTAAAAGACACTTAATAATCTGTTAAATACAGAATTTATACATATTAGTAACTCTTTCATCACAGCCTCTATTCTCTTTGCAAAGAAATCAGGTGAAGAACTTCAGTTCTGTGTGAATTATTAAGAATTGAATAGATTAACAAAGAAGAACTGTTATTCTTTATCTCTTATCAATGAAACTCTAGCTTGTATCAGATAAGCTCAATAGTTTATAAAGTTAGATATCATTACTGTGTTTCATAAGATCTGTATCACTGAAGAAGATGAGTGACTTACAGCATTTCAAATATAATATAATCTTCTTGAATAAGTAGTTACACCTTTTGAACTAGCTAACATCTTCAGTACATTTCAAAAGTATATTAACTAGACACTCTGAGACTTTCTTGATAAATTCACATCTGCATATCTTAATGACATTCTCATCTTCACTGATAAATTCAGAAAAGAATATCAAGAATATGTGTGAAAGATATTACAATGACTACAGAAAGCAGAACTACTGATAGACATAGATAAGTTTAATTTTAAAATTAAAAGTACAAAATATCTAGACTTTATCATAGAAGCTGGCAAGGAAGTCTGAATGAATTCTGAGAAGGTCTCTGCTATTCTTGAATAAGAGGCTCTGTGCACTGTAAAAGATGTATAAAGCTTTATCAGATTTGCTAACTTCTATCAATAATTTATATGAAACTTCTCAGATATTATGAGATCACTTACAGAACTTATTAAGAAGAACTCAGTATTTCAGTAATCAGTGAATGCTGAAGCTATGTTTATATAGATGAAGAAGATGTTCATTAATATCTCTCTACTAATGATATTTGATTCTGATTGTGAGACAGTTATTAAAGCGGATTTCTCTGATTATATCACAGAAGAAGTTATACTGTAATATGATAATAAAGATATCTTACAATTATGCATCTTTGTATCTAAGAAACTGAGTTCTGCTGAATGCAATTATAAGATCTATGATAAGAAACTTCTCATAATTATACACTGTTTAGAAGAATAAGACTCTGAACTTCAAAGCATCTCTGAATTTGAGATAATTATAGATTATAAGAATCTCAGATACTTTATAACAATCTGTAAACTTACTGAATAATAGATGTAATAGTTGAAGTTCTTAAGTTACTTTTATTTCATGATACACTACTGATCTGACAGTCAGAACTTGATGATAGATACTCTCTTATAATGAGAGCAAGATATGTCTTCTAATATAACAGACATCTGTTAAATGAACTGAGAGTATCAGCTCTTAGATCTGAAGATATTAATTAATCAAGATAGAATAACTCATAATACTATACACATTTCTCTGATTAGAATACTCTCTCTCTGAACTAATACTGATACTGATATTCTCACTTCTTCTACACTGAATAAACTGTGATATATAGTAGCTCAGGCTGATGAACTTCTTCAGACTCTCACTGAAACAGTATATCAAGAAGCACTCTGATTTCCCCCAGAACTACATATAAGAATTGATATCTCAGAATGTTCAATCAATAATAATAATACTCTATAATTTCATAGACAACACTGAGTCTCTCACTCTGAACTCTTATACACCTGAATAATGCAAGAGATGCATGATTTATATATAATCAGTCATTCAGACTGTGAACAACTGTACTAAATAATCTCTCAAGAATTCTACTGATCTGAGATATTAATTAGCATCAGATATTTTATCTGAAACTGCAATTATTTTTCTTCTATCATTTTATAAAACAACTGTAGAAAAGATCTGCTGAAACTACTTAATATTTCTAATAGAATCTGATGAGATATAGTAATTAACTTTGCTATTAATCTTTCTGAGAGTAAGAATTGTAGAAACATTCTGATCATTATGAATTAATTAAGTAAAGATGTAATATTGAAATCTTATAATAAGATAAATACTGAACAAGTCACTGAAGCTTTTCTACAGAGCTTATTCTATTAAAATGTACGAATTACTAAGATCTATAGTATTGAATCAAAGCTGTCAATTCATGAGCACTTTCTGAACAAGAATCTGTTCAGATTCTCAAGATTACATGTGAATTATCACCTGTCTATTACTCTGAGACTGATGATGTGTCAGAATAGTATAATTCAGACTGTGAAGAATTATCTTTATAAGTTCTGGAATCAGTTATAAAATGATTGGTATGATCTTCTTCTACACACAGAGATTGCTATCAACAGTTAAGATATTATTTTAACAGGTATAAGCTCATTTTTTCTTACATATAAATATCACATGAAAGTGTTGAATCTTCTAGAGACTACACAGTTCACACTGAATCTCTGCAGTCTGATTCAGATCACTGATAATATAGTAATGAAGCTCTGAGACATCTGTGACTGAGCAGAGATCTTTATAGTAATCATGAAATAAAATTAAGAAGATTAAATCAATATCTGACAAGATTCTGCAGAGCAGTATAAGATAGAAGATCTTATATAATTAAATCTCAAGAATATACAAATCACACATCTATCTTGTATGCTAGATTATCATCATATCAGATATAAAGTGATAGAAGTTCTAGATCATCACAACTATCATCTTGACACATTATCAGAAATTCATAATATCTTTTATACAAGCTTGCTTCACTGCACTGTCACTGACCTATTCTCTTCTCAACTGACTTCTGACTGACAGCTGTCAGAGATCATAGAAGAAGATAATGAGCTGAAGTGAGAGATTGAAGATATTCTCAATGAGAGATCACATGACTGCAGCTGATAATATCTTGTGAAATGAGTCAGCTATGATTAATCAATCTGAACTCTGAGTTCTGTGTTATCTGAAACAGCAGCTCTTAACCAATGAGAACTGCTTCTGAAAAGAGAGAGTTAATGTAGCAGACTGCACCTGATCAATCATATAAACTATTCTGTTACACTTCATAGATTCCTACCACTTCATTCTCAATCACTGATTCTTGACTGCTACAAATGTGTGTATATTCTTTCACTCTGAAGCTTCACTGTGTACATCATCACATACGCGTATAAATATCTACTTCAATCACTGATTCTCATACTTTCTCTTTCTTTTCCTTCTTTACTGTTTTTCTCCTTGTTATATAAGACCTATATATTATACTGATCTATTCAGTGTAGACCTCTTACAGAATCTGTTATTATAACACAGAATAACTTTTCTAGAGTCTTTTTAATATTGATCAGACTGATGAAGTAGATTGTTACATAATTTTGCTATCAGTGATCTTGTCAGTGATTCTGTCAGTAACTTTTTAAAGTATTTTATATGTATTGACAGAGGTCTGTGTCAGATTCATAGTTTTGTAAATGTTATCTTCATGAATTCTATTATTATTAGAAAATATTAAGCTTCTATTTCAAGTGTTCAGTAAGATGTCTTATTCAGATAGTCAGACAAGTTCTAATATAAGACTATAATTAAGATTATGAATTTTATATATATAAATATCTTTGAATTAATATTCTCTAATATCTATATTTAGTTTTATCATGTATCAGATGCAAACATCTTTTAAATCATCAAATTCTGTAAGAAGTCAGAGTTTTAATAAGAGAATATACTGAAGATTATAATATCTTATAACTGAAGATTTAATCATTGCATAATAACATAGATCACTGTCTATCATGACCTTCATATTATACATGTAGACTGGCCGGCGGGACCATGAATTTCACATTTGATCTCATTTGATCTGGTCTCATACATTTCTTGGCGTGAGTCCCACCAGGATCAAGCCTCAAAAAAATCTGAAAATGAATCATTTCTGAGAGAAATAGTGTGAAAAATGACCAGATTTAATTCAAGAACAGTGAAATGAGAGTAATTTCTCAGAATAAACTGTGAAAGATGATCATTCTTTCAAAATCAGAATGAGACTGAGACTGAAGATCAAAATCAGTCTCATTCAGTTCATTCAGTGATTGCTTATATAATCAGAATTTAATAACAATTATTGATAACACTCATGAAACAACTAAATACATTCTTGTGCAAGTTTATTCTTCACTTTCTTATGAAAACTACACTTCTCTGATATACTGTGATCAGAGGTATTAAACTGTCTGATAATTTCATGTTTTATAATTATAAGTTTCTTGATTATTTCTCCTTGTAATTGTTCTCAGTGATAGTGATAAATATCTCAACTTAAGTTGAACTTTCACTTCATTTCCACCCCTGTCAATGAAATTATCAGAATATCACACATCATCAGTACAACAGTTGAATATATACTCTCAACAATTTTTTATAACTCTAGAATTGATTTGACATGTAAATTCATTGAATTATCTTGAAGATAGTGATTAAATTCAGTTTTACAAGCATGTAGTTTTGCCTGATTTTCATTTGCAATTAATATATGCAAGTTCTGTTTCAAAGTTAGTATTATAGTTCTATGAAATATGAAGCATTACTAAAGATCATTACTTACTAGGGAATTGTATTTCACTATCTTCATATCTCAAACATCTGCTCATTCAAATCTCTGATAGTTGACATTGTAGTAGTCTTGAGTTAATTTAACATATAAGTCTCATTCCTTCTCTGTTCAATCTTGAGAAGTCTAGATGTTAACTTAATAAGAGAAATCTAGTAGAGCTGCTACAGCATAGTACTCTGCAAAAGATTGTTCAGTTTTACTGTAGTAATATACCAGTTTATTCCTTACAGTAATAATAGTCTGCACTATAGCATTATCTCAGACTGAATTTCTTTTTGAGTGATTCAACTGCTTCTCAAGATGAGTAAATAAACTGTTATACACTTATCAGACTGACTGCAGCATTGATGTACAAGTGATTAAGACTGTCTTTATTATCTTATAAAACTGAAACAGTAAATCAATCACATATTTCAACTGAGTTCACTTCATATCAGAAAGTTTCAATATCTGAATCTTTTCTCAATCAGAGTGTTACACTCAATGATCAATTATCTGACATAATCAAAGAGTCTGAACAGTTATTTCATATATTAAACTTTATCATATTCTAATATTCTGTATCATATTCAGTGATGTGACTGATTTGTTTGTTTATTAAATATCATGAAATTATTGTTATTATTTAGAGGAGGTACAAATCACATTAGTAATGTTTCAAATCTGTGATATTTAAATTATTAGTCAATCTATTCAAAGTTAACAGTAGCATTATTAAAAAGTGTTATTAAAAAGCAATATTAAAAAGTGTTGTCAAAAAACATTATCTTTTGTAAAGTGAATATAAAAGTTACTTGAGTAATCACTTTCATCTCATTCTTATCTCAAGAATCAGTCATCTCATTATTCTTCATCTTGATATTAAGATTCTTTATCAGTGTTTACATCACAAGTTGAACCACATGAGCAATGCAGAGAATATGACCTTATTTATCATTTCAGAAATGCAAAGCCAATTTTTGCTTCAAGCTCTTCATCATAGTGTAGTTATTCACAGCATTATCAGTTGTAATTGTAAGAAGACTGAGACTAATATTTCAATAGTCATTTTTAATCACAGTTATTAATATCTCTTTTATATAATTCTCAGTATAACTACTGATTAATGATTCAAATTCAATTAATATCTCTTGATAAGTTCAGTTCTCATCAATGTAATAACATATAACTCTCATAAATACAAGATTGTTTGTACTAGTTCATGCATTCACTGTGAGAGACACTCTTTAATGATTCTTCAACTCTGATTCTAGATATTGTATATTGACTTTATAGTGTGTCTTGAGATTGAACTGAAGACAGAATTGATGTGAAATATGAAGATTTGAATTAAGTATTTAAAGAAGTGTTTGACATTCAGAGTTTTTAATTAATCAAAGAGAAAGATTCAGAGATATACACATGTAAAGTAATTGTTCACAGAAGTTATCAGATAAGAGTTATGAAATCAGAGTACTGATATATAATCATTTTCACATAATTTTCTTCATATTAGAAAGTTAGTATTATTAAAAATCATTATCTGATAGAGCAACTTACCAGCTCAGTAGTAATTTTTTAATTATTTTTCTTTTATTGTCTGCATTCTGATGACTTCACATGTCAGAAAATTCCTTCAGAGTTATGATCAGTTTATAATGAATGTTTCTGAATGAAGTTGTAGTGATTGTAACAGAGAGATGACTCTTCAGTAATCTGCAATGCAATCTGTTAATAATTATTTCATAGTTCATCTCAGTGTTTGTGTTGAGTTTTTTATAAATTTCATGACCTGAAATCAGATGTGAAGAATGAAGTGATTATTTATTATAATTGAAAGAGAGTATTCTGTGTTGAATTGTAAATAATATAGACTTTGTGATTCACAGTGATTTCTTGAAGAGTTTATAAATCTTCAATAGAAGTAAAAGAAGTGAAAGAAGTGAATTCAGAAGATATGATAATAATTTAAGAAAGATAACAATTTATTTTTAATAACTGATCACTGATATGTGTAAGAAGAATTAATATAAGAGAAAATAATCTTGTTTCTTAGCTTAGTTATAATTTTAGTACTAACTCAGATTGAATATCATTGATTTATAAAAGTAAATAAACAATCTTGATTAATCTCTGTCATATTTCTTGAAATATATTAATATTGTGAAAGAGAGTGTTATCAAATTACATTATTAGATGATATCATTAAAAATATATTAATATTGTGAATATTAATGTTGAAAAAATGTTGATACTTATACATTATAGTGATTTGGGAATCATGATAGTTAAATATATATATATATATATATCATTCCTGACTTGATTACAACTTGTACAATAATTTTTGAAAACTTAAAATCAATTTTAATTATTAATAATTAAAAACTTAAACTTATAACTAACTAAAATAAAAAGAAAAAAATCTACTTCTTCTCTTTCTCATTCTTCTTATCATTCTTCATAGTTTACTTCTCATTCTTCTTCTTCTTCTTCTTCTTCTTATCTGAGATGATAATTATCTCAAAATCTCTCTTCACTATCTTCTCAGAGAAGGGTTTTCACTGCTCTCTCTCAGCCAGGTCAATCTATGCCTTAAAATCCCGCATTTCCTGGTCTGCTGTCTCAGGTTTCATCTCAGTGATAAGCAGATTGACATGCTCAGAGAGCAGAACTGTCTTCTCAATGTTCTGAATTATGAAGTGCATTTGAGACCTGAATAAGATCTCAATTCTCTTCTTCTCTGTCAGCTCCTGCTAATCAATTAAAGAATAGAAGTATTATTAAAAATCATTATCTCTCAATAAATAAAAAACTTATCAGTTTTGACTTCTTTATCTTCTACTTTAATACTCTCTTAATCTTCTTCTATCACTGCTTATTTACAGTAATACTCTTCTTCTCTCTCTCTCTCTTTATCTTAGACTTAAATTATTCTCAGAACTTCTTCTAATCTCACTTCTACTGTATAAGACTCTTCACTGTCTTCTTCTTTAATCTCTTATGAACAGTGTCATCTGTATTATTTCTATACTTAGTTCAGTCTAAATCTATCAGAAGTGTTACTTAAAATCATTATTATTCTACTTTCTTACAGAGTCTCTTCAAGGTATTATAACATGTCTTACAATCTGTCTTCTCTCACTTGAATATCTTCTTCTTTTCTTCCTTCAATCTGTGACAGCACTCACACACCTTGATAATTCACAGGACTGCAGAATATTTGAAGAGAGATGACATGATTAATTTCAGTGAGTATTGAAGAGAGGTGAAGACAGAAGAGACAGTCAGGAATAATATGATAATAATGATAATGATAATAATAATGATGATGATAATAGTGATAATGATAGTAATAATGTTGATGATAATGATAATAATGATGATAATGATAATGATGATGATGATGATAATAATAATGATAAAAGAGAGAGTGCATTGAAATATATTACTGACTTATTAAATATAAAGAGATAAAGAAAATATTAACAGCTTTCAGAGATATATGAAAACAGCTACAGTGTTGTATAGCAACATTATCTTCATTCAATACATGCAGTATTGATATTCTTTGTATACAGTTATCATATAATCTATATCAGAGATATATACAGAAAACAGATCTTTATTACTAGAGAGAATGATTACAGTAATTCTCTGTTCTCATATTATAAAGATAAGTTATTCTCATTTCTTTCTTCTCTCTTTTCTCTTCTTCTTCAACTCATCACTAAGTTCAAGCTGATATGAAAACTATTAAAACACTCTTAGAAACTCTCAAATTAAAGAGTATAGACTAATCAAATTTTAAATACAGAAGAATTAAATTATATTCAATATTACTAATTATTCATCTCTTCTTAATAAAATCACAGTCACATCTTTCTCTTCTCTTCTCTCAAATGAAACATAGCTCATGAAAAGTGAGTATCATGCCAGGTCATAATAATTAACACAGCCTCAGTATGCAGAACTGTATACATACAGTGCATGCTGAACTGAAAGACTGCATGAGTTACAAACCAGTGTCAGTATTTCAGAAAGAGCTGTGCAGTGTGAGAAAGCTGTAACTCTCAGTCACATACATAGAGAGTGAATTATCACAGTAAGTGCATGTGCATTGTATAAAAGTAATACTTTTTGATAATACTCAGTCTCTGATATTATGAAAATAGAGTCTCTCTATGAGATCTGTTTTTATCAGAAGTTAGAAAATCTTATATTTTTCAAGATCATCTTCATCTGTCTTATCTGTGAAATCAATGAGAGAAATCATCAATTTCAGTATTCTGCTCTTAATACTATTCAAGTGACAGCAGAGTTCACTCTGATCACACTTTTTAAGTATATATTTTCTAAATATTCACATTTATACAGATATATACTGATTATTTATTAAATAATGTTAAAATAATAACTCATCACAGCTGTATTACTCTCACTATAAGAGATACACAGTTAATAATGAATATTATGAAGACTCTGAGAAGTGAGTATTTTAAGAATACTGCAGCTCTGTGATCTTGATTTTTTTTATTTTTATTTTTTCTTTTTTTCTTTTTCTTTTCTTTTTTTTTTTTTTTCTTTCTCTTTTTTTTTTTTTTTTTTTTGTTCATTCTGATTTTTTCTTGTTTTTATTTTGTTTTTTGTTTTTTATTTTTTTTTTTATATTTTATATTTTTTTCATAATTAAAATTATATAAATTATGATCTGTGTTTAGAAAAGTAATGATATTTGATAACACTCTCTATTGAATTTTCAACAAATAAGCACTATGTTATGATATTATGTAAGTGAGAAGTGATTTCATAATCTTATTTAATGTCATTCTCAATAATGAGATCAGAATGAAAATGTGACTAAGAATTCAAACATATTCTTTATTCAGAACTAGATTTTTATTTGAAAAGTGAATCTGAGATCTTTAATATTTAAAATAACATGATTTGAAATCAATGTGATGAATACAAATCATGATCAGAAGTAATGCTTTTAGGCAATGTAACAACTATAAAGTTTGATTCTGGTCTCAGACACGGTCACACGGTCAGTCTACTCACAGCATCTTATTTATATAGATCTGAAAGATAGCTGAAGCATTATAAAGATTAAAAGATAAAACAAGATATTTAAAATTACTGTACTTAGTATGAAAAGCTGTTTTTTAAATATCATCTTTATTAACTCTAATTCTATAATAGATATTCTATATATTAATCTTTGAGAATATCTTTACTTTAGATAATCAATTGATCATCTTATTAATTAATAATAATAAATAGTAATTCTTAACTATTATCTTATTAAGATCTCTGTAGTCTATACATAGATATAGTCTATTATTCTTCTTAAGTATAAAGAGTATAAATATCTCTATCAGACTCTTTAATAAGTGTATTCAGTTCTTTAATTATACTTTCTCAAGATATTTATACAGAATATTCAATTTCTTTATAGACAAGTTATAAAGAAATTTATACAGTATTATTATATTATCTTTAAGACAAATCTTATATTATATCTTAGTATTAGAAAACTTTACTACTTCTCTTTCTGAAAAGACATTCTTATAATCTGTAAAAAGATATTATATATATTCATCTTTAATAATAAATACTGCTACTAATCTTATAGTGAGAATAATAGCTTCTTTATCTATTCTCAAGTCTCAGTTATCTACTATATAGTATATTAACTCTATTCTTTTCTCAAGATTTCTTCAATGAAACTCTTCAGATTTCTCTATCACTATCTCTTTATTAATAAGATAATACTGTTATATCTAAATAACTCAGTTAATAAGAGAATTATTTTCTCTTAATTATAGAAGATCTAGAATAATATTCTTATCTATAATATTAACTATATGAAAAAATAGACTACTCTTCTTAAACATTTCTTCTAAGTCTGTGATTATATACTTCACTTAAATTATATTAAAATAGTAATATTTCATTTTATCAGTAAATTTTATATAATTTAATAGATCTATCTTCTTTCAACTCTTTATTAAAGAAAAGAAATAGAATATAAAGTTAATATTTATTTTAAATTTAAGTAGATATCTCACTAATATCTTCTTATTTAAGATATATATTGTGATTATAATATAAACTTAAAGATATAAGAATTATTAATTCTTTATTTCTCTCTCTTATTTATCTTTTATGAATATATTTATTAGAAGAGAAGTTAACTTTAAGAAGATATCTTCTCAGTTTCTTTTCTTCTTCAGTTTCTTATAATTACTAGTATAGTAATTATTAGTTCTACAGTTAAAATAAAGATCTTTATTAAATCTTTTTTAGTATTTCTTCACAGTGAGTGAAGAATTAGAATACTTAAAATTCTTCTTTATTTTCTTTATACTGAAGTTATTATAGTACTGTTTAAATTTTATTATTAATTATTTAAAAGAGATCTTATTAATCTTTTTCTCAGAGTATGAATTATTTAAATAGATTTAAAAAGTTAAGTTAATAAGCTTAGTATAATTAATTAATGAACTCTGATACTATAATATTATTATTTATATCTTATAAATCAGCTTTATAAGATAAAGCTATGTCTTTAATTAATTTAAATTACTAGTTAATTTCTCTTAATATTCTTTAAATCTTGTATTAAAATTAGAAGAATTCTTATTATCTTATTAATATAATAAGTTAAATTACTATACTACTATAAAGCTGCAGTTGCAGTAATCTTTAATTTAATTTAATAAAAAGTTCTTAAATTCTTCTTAAGTTATAATAGTATTAATATACTTAAGCTCTTTCTTCTTAATAACTCAAGTAGTTACAGAGATATCTTTAAGAAGATTAACAGTGTATATTACTCATATCTTATAAGTATTAAACTAACTCAGATTAAAATGAAATTTTCATTTAAAAGTATAGATAAAGTTATGAAATTCAGATAATATATTTCTCTTATAATTTAAAAAATCTTCAATCTTAATCTCTCTATCTTTATAATAGATATAAATGTATAGAAGCTGTAGTAGTAATAGAGTAATTAAAGAACTTATATTAAAGTATACAGTAGATTCAGAAATCTTGAATTTCTACTAAGATAGAGATATATATACTCTAGAGAATAATATGAAATTTTCTTCAGAGAGTGAGATTAAATCAGTCTTAATATAAGTATATAAAATTATATTAGTCTGTTAATAGAGCTTAACTGATTTAAACTTATAATCAGATTAAGTGATTTAAATTGTAATATAATGAAATTGAAGTAGTAACTAGTTAGTGATATTATATAGAAGTAGTTATTTAAAAAGCTGTATAAGTGAGCTTGACTATTTTATTTAAATAGTAAGCTTATGAGCTACAGAGTTATTCTAAGAATATCACAGATACAGTACTTAGTATATTAAGAAGATTGTATGAGAAATGCAGTAACTCTTGTATCTCTTTTAATAGAAGAAAAACAAATCACTGACTTCTTTGATAAGAAGCCAGTATCTAGCTATTTTATATAGATAATGAGTGAATACTCTTCTTCTATTTCATGAGTGAGAATAGCCAGAGTGATACCTCAGCAGTATCTCACTGTTATAAAAGAGTAATCTGCTAATCTTGTATAGAAGTGAGGTTCTTATATTCATCAATCAGATCTTCCTATAATATATCTGAATGATGTCATAGAGTGGTTGGAAACCGGTTCGAATGGCCTGCGGGATGGATGGAATCATCCGCAAGGAAGCGATGGACCGTGTGGAACCGCAATGGGGCCTTGGCGCGGCCGGGGGCGTGACATTAGTGTAGACTTCTTATAAAATTAGATTAAATCTGAAATTTATAATTCTATCAGCCAGTCTAACTGTAGCACAGATTACACAGCTAAGATTAGAAAATCTTTCATTGAATTCTATAACAGCTTCTACACATTTTGCAATGTCTTAAAATATTTCAATTATCTTGAGATTGATGAAAAATGCAAGAATTGTGTAGTCTCTGTGCCCCGGTGGCTGAATGGTTAATGCGGCCACCTGGTAACTTTAGCGCCTTGGCATGGGAAACCAAGGCGTGCAGGTTCGAAACCCGCAGGGGATACATTAAATCCGGAACTCAAGCACCTCAGGTTTCTAATAAATACAGAGGTGTACAAATCACTTCAACAAAAATCACTCTATGTCCCTGGGCTGGGAGTTATTATCGCATGTATCTAATAGTCACTCCTTTGTATTTTCCTATGTTCTTGTTATCTTGGCGTGGTCTCAACACCTGTATTTCCTCCTGTATAACCAACACTTGGCCTGTATTTAACATCACGCAAGGAGCCATCATAAGCTCCGCTTGCATATGAGTATAATGGAAGAATAATAATAATAATAGTAGTGTAGTCTCTGTATGAATTGTTATTCAACTGCAATATTTAGCTCACTAGCTTCAGGCTTCAATATTTATCATTGTGTCACTTAAATTTACTGGAATCATCATTGAAGTGTTTTTTTTAAATGGAGAATGCCTCTCTACAAGAGACTTAGCTAATTTCATTCTGCTCTCAGCTCAGGACTTGTCAACAAAAATGAATTATTTCTCAGCGCCATAGAATGACGCATGCGATCTGTAACCCAGTCATTTGGTGGGTTTGTAAAACAGTTTCACCGTGCCATCATCCCAACAATGCTCAAGTACTCGCAGTATTTCGAGTGTGAGGATTCAGCTTGACAATCAATGCATCAAAGCCTCATCCACGGGATCTATGCCTTGAGCTATTGGAACCTTTGATCAAAGACAAATACTCTACAATTCGACATACATACTGTCAGTAATGCCCAGTGAGAGGGAAAAAAAAAAGTAGTGAAAAGAAAAATGGAAACCACCTCCCTGGTGAAAGAAAATATGATGCCTAGTGCAATTTGCTGATATATTTGCTATCTTGAACCATCTTTGAGGTGTTGTATTCTATAGTGAAGCCAAAATACCCCATAGTGCTTGCCCATGGGCTGTTAGGATTTGATGAGTTGAGACTGGGGGGGAAATATCTTCCAGGAATCCAATACTGGCGCGGAATCAAGGAGGCGTTTACCCTTCAGGGGATCGATGTTATTACGGTTCCTGTCTTGCCGTCAGGGTCCGTTGAGCAACGAGCCGAAGCGCTTATGAGAGGGATCGAGGCTTGGATTCAGGTCGACGAAGTCAATATTATTGCGTGAGTGGAGACTTTGCATTTTATATATGTATGCAGGCACGGTTTGATGGATAATTTGTCTTCGCTAACTATCCTCTATTTAAAGACATAGTATGGTATGTTAAACCTGCTTGAAGTTTTCATAAAATTTCATTATTTCTGGATATGGGCTCACCTTATTATTTAGGGGTATGTGTTTTCGGGTTATTCATACATGTTTTGCACAGGGAAACTGTTCTGACTACAGCGGAACCAGGGGTCTGGACTCCCGTTATATGATTAGTAGACTTCGCCCTACGAGCTTCCGCGTTTTGTCCCTGACTACGATCTCCACCCCTCATCGAGGTTGGTCATGTCGCAAGTTGCTTGAGTACTACTGCTAACTAGAGTAGGTTCTTCATTTGCCGATTATGTGTTTGGGCAGATTGGAGGTACGTCATATCCCCTTTCGAATACGGGTAATATCTTGTTCAAGCACACGGAACACAGAGAAACGAGTATGCAACGCTCTCGCGCGGCTGAAAATCGAATCAGGGGCATTCAATCAACTCACTCGCAAGTACATGCAGGAGGAGTTCAATCCGAACACTCCAGACGTTCACGATGTCAGGTGTGTAATCTACTAGCGCTCGCTCGCAAATAAAGGACGGTGACCCGTCACTCACTATCAGGGACCACCCAGGTACTTTTCGTACGGGGCCTCGCTAACCCCAAGTTTGTGGTCTGTGTTTGGCCAGTCCCACCGGATAATCGAGCAGGAGGAAGGCCCGAATGACGGACTGGTCAGCGTCCAAAGTAGCAAGTGGGGAGGTCAAGAGGGCTATAAAGGCACCTTTGTTGGTGTTAGCCATCTTGACTTAATCAACTGGACCAACCGTCTGAAGTGGCTTGTTGTCTCTGAAGTAACAGGGAACACCAGGAAGTGAGTATTGGTTAACCATTTGTGATGTTTCATGCTAAGCATGATCACCCCGCAGG
The DNA here is from genome assembly GCF_000003855.2 of Blastomyces gilchristii SLH14081. Taxonomy (NCBI): domain Eukaryota; kingdom Fungi; phylum Ascomycota; class Eurotiomycetes; order Onygenales; family Ajellomycetaceae; genus Blastomyces; species Blastomyces gilchristii. Next base: position 2,963,890 of record NW_003101677.1, on the reverse strand, counting down.
CAAATACTGATGTGTGTTTCTGGGGGAGCCACAGGTTCAATGCACTTGCCCTATATCTGGATATTGCTGGTAAGAGAGCCACATATCTGCAAACAGCTTTTGGATCTAGCTGATTCCGTTTGGATCCGGTGAATGTAGATATGCTTGCAAAAGAAGGCCTATAAGTCCTCCGGTTGAGTTTACTGATGCTTGAGTTTTACCCTGCTTCCAGAATCGCCTCGCCTGCCCCTACCCCTGGTACATGTATGTGCCTGTATTCCCATGCTATTGCAGTGTATTGATAGATATAGATAAAGGCGTATCATAAGTTTGTGTTAATGAACGATAGATAGCAGCATTTCCCTCTGTTCTCTTGTCTTTTTTATTTCCCTTTCTGCAAATCCGGAATTTCTCGAACCATTTTACAAACTTTGCACTCGCAAGTGACGTGTGGATGAGGCTGAGGCGGCAAGCGGTTACAGGGAACAAAGCTACCAACCAACTGCGTATCGTGGCTCAGGATCTTAAAAGCATATCATATCGCTTGAGGCGTGGAAAGAAAGCTGAATGACTGCTGTGGTTTTGGCTTGTTTCGGAACACTTTCGTGCCGATAAGCATATTCATCATAATTACGGAGTAACTAATGGCTCTGCTGCACAAGGCTGAAAGCAGATGTTTGTCCTAGCTCATCCGTTAGTTAGCCCTATGTATCTCGAAGGGTACCTACTTTAATGCTTCAGTGTATAAATCTTTGCGGTGGCATGAACCGAACAAGCCACAAGAAAGCCGAAAGATATGGCGGGGCTTGGCACAACGACATCTGCCTGGATTTATCTCCGGCCGGTCAGTTTCCAGTGCCCGCCCGCAACACACCGGAACAAACAAAACTGCTTGTGTCTTCATTCTCTAAATTACTCTTTGAGAAACACAGATATAATACCTAATTTGTCTTCTAGAGGACGCAGTGCTCGCTTCTAGATTCTCTCCCAGCTTTGCTTTCACCTCCCTTCTAATTGTCTGTGTAATACTTGCTTTTCGCCTCGCAGAGTAGTGTAGTTACACCCCGCGGTTAGCTCATTTCCTGTTGGGAAAACGCTCTGCGCAGGAATCCCACTCGAATTAAGCCAATTATTCACCATGTCTGTTCGAATCCATCTGGATAGGCCGCATGCGTATTTTACGAACCTCGATTTCATCACAGGGAAAGTCATCCTTGCCCTATCCACCGATACTCCCGTATCAAGCGTCGTCGTGAAGCTCGAGGGCGAGAGCAGCACCAGGCTTGCCGCTCCGAAATACCCCAATAGTGACCGCAGTGAGAAGAAGAGGACGGAGGTGGAATCCCACAAGGTATGCGTCTGTTTATAATAACGAATCGAGTCTATTGAGGTTGGAGCTTTCGCGCTAATTACTCACGCGGTTTCAAACCTGCAGCTCCTATACAAAACCCGTACTTTATTTCCGGTTGAGGATACGTCTGAACTCGTCGGAAGTAACCCGTACTATACCCTTCCGTCCGGCCATCACGAATATCCCTTTAGTTTCAAAGTGAGTCAAATGAGAAGATTCCAGGCAATATTGTAGCGTACGGTTTCGAGTTTGAAAAAACCGCGACTAATTGCTCCTGCTATTCGGCCCTCTATAGTTTCCCTTCAATAATGACTGCAGTGAGCATGCGAGGACAAATCTCAACATGGGCGCGATAAGGCTAGAGGTTGCCCGCGATACGAATATACACGTCCGTAGGGCACTTCCACCGTCGCTGACGGGATTTCCGGGCGAGGCCGAGATTAGATATTACGTGAAGGCGACGGTTGCGCGGCCACAGTTTTACAAGGAGAATTATAGAGGGGTATGTATGATCCTGGATATACCTTTCGCTTCCTCGAAGTTGAATGCTGATAGGGACTCGATCTAGTTTGCGGATTTCAAATTCCTGCCCATCGAGCCTCCGGAGAGAGTAGTACCCGGCGCGGAATCGTATGCCAGACGCCAGCAACAATTTTCAAAAGTCAGCAGTATACCTGGGAAGAAGAGTCTTTTCCGAACAACCAATCCTCCACCCTTGATCGATATCGAGGAAGAACCTCCCAAATTTTCCGTAGATGCCAGATTACCTAGTCCTGCAATCATCACCTGTAACGAGCCCATTCCATTACGAATTCTGGTAAGAAAGCTTAACGACAGCTCCGACACGATTTTCTTGCAGATGATACAGGTCGAATTAATCGCATATACACACATCCGGGCCCACGATCTTGCCAGAACTGAGAGTGGGAGCTGGGTCATTGTAAGCCAAAGCAATATGAACATCCCGCTTGGGGATGGAACCGCTCCCGCTGGGAAGGAGTGGAAGATAGATTCCAGCATGTGGGATCGTACCCCATTGCCCAGTTCTGTGGCGCCGTCATTCGATACCTGCAATATATCGCGGACGTACAACTTGGATGTACAAGTTGGATTAAGACATGGTTCTTCTGCTATGATGAAGGTACGTTACTCACGGCTTCCAGATACACACTCCCATGTCCCTCGATGCATTTCATACGTAGGGCTGGATCTTTGATCTGTCTGTAATTTCATAATGGAGCACCCAAGTAACAGATGCATATTTCGCGGTCTAGCCTGAGCTTATCGTTGTTCCCCTCCGGATACCCGTTCAAGTATACTCTGGAATCGCTCCTCCTCAGGCCCTCTTAGACGCTGTCCGGCGGTCTCCTAGTAAGGTCAGCAAGGTATCCGAGGTTCCGCCTCCGCAGCCTCCTCGGCCTGAGGTTGTCCCGACAATCGCTCCCGTGCACACCGAATACGATGATGCTCCTCCAAGCTATGAGGATGCCATGGCAGATGCTCTTGGGCCAGTGGATGGCCCGCGGCGCGAGTATAACCCTCCAGACCCAGGATCATGGTCAGGGGCTGATAATAAGGGTTCAGCAAAGGATAATAAAGACAACGAGCGGCTTTTCCCTAGTAGCAGCCCGCGCAATGCATCAACGGAGTCTTTCTTTGATAACCATTATGCAAATGTAACGCCTCTGGATGGGCAATGTGCCAACTCCCATTTCGCCGTCCAGCCGCTGCAATCGACATCAATTGGACAGGTTCAACAAACTCAACTTATCGAGGAGACCCTATACCCACCACAACAGGCACCACAGACACAACAAACACTACAGGACTCACAGCAACGAAGGCCATTGCCCTTCATGGGAGTTCCCCCTAGGAAACCCGTTCCGGGGGCGGGAAAACAAGCCTGATCCTTAAAGGTTGAAATTCCACTGGGAAATATATGAGTCCTTCTCCTGTCATCTGAGTATGCGAGAGGTGATAAGATCGTAGTATTAGTATGCGATCAACTGCTATTTCTCTCAACAAATAGCTTATTCCCATTCTTTCCAACTGTCTTTTATTTTCTTTTTCTTTTCTACATATAAACTTTTGGGATAACGATGTATCACGAAAGCGAGGGTTCATGGGCTCGGATAACGAAAGCGTACATTTTCATGTCAGGAATCCTTCTTTTTCCTTTATCTTTTTCCCTTTATCTTTTTTCTTTTTTCGTCGCTTTTGTGCATCAATGAGTGCATGGGACATATTTTTGTTTAGAGAAAAACAACATTGACTGGGGTAATTAAAAATTCTTTGCGGGATGGGTTTCAATAGGGATCAAATAAATAAAAAATAAAACCTGGTTCAAACTCTCAGTCAAAATACATTGAAGTCGAAAAAGAATTCAGAGTTAAGCGAGAGCTGGCGCTAGGCGCTAGACCAAATATAGGCAAGTTTGACATCGCCAGGGGTTGAATATTTGGAACTTTCCAATCCATCGCAAACACCAAAGACACAGCATTATCAGCTGAACTTTTACCGTCTACGAGAGGCAGCGGCAAATAGTAATAGTGTGACTGGCACTAATCAGCATATTGTTTAATATAACCTCTACTGTTCTTCTCTATGCTATATTTTGAAGCTCCGGGTTGGAGCTAGAATTTACCAGCTCACTCGATAAGGAGCATCAAAGCTCCCATACTGTCTATGCTTTCCTAAGTGCTCTAACAATGGCATCCACAGGCGGGATCTAGGCGAATAGGACCCGCTAAAATTACCAGACACCACAGGATTCGGTGAAACTAACGACGAAACTGGCAGCAGGAACTCAAATCAATTCCATATCTTTTCTCTCCCCTCCTATCTTCCTTCCTTCTAAACCGAACAGCCACTAAGCGCCATGCGTCTCCACCTCGTCATACAGCGGCATGGCCTTCCTACAACCCGTGTCCTCTGGACAACTTCCTCGCCCAGCTCTGCGTCCACCAGAGCCAATTCTGCTGTCTCATCCTTCGCCACGGTATCATCTTGTACAATTACGTCGACGCGGGCTCCAAATGCTGGGTTTGGATCTGGCGCATCAGCAGCGGCTTCGGGGAGCGGGGGGTTGACAATCGCACAGTTGCTGGAAGATGTGAATGAGGTTATTCCACTTGAGACGCAAGTTGAGGAAGATAGTGGGAGTGGTGGTGGCATTGGTGGTGGTGCTGGGCAATGGGGACTGGAGGATTATGCGGTGGAAGTTATGGGGTTTGAGTGTTTACATTTTATGGAGGTGGATGGGCTGTTGAGGGATGGGGATGAAGTTGTGTATGTTTATCCTGTTTCGGGCCCCTTATTCTATATTTTGTTTTATGGTATTTTGTCTGATGACTTTATTTTGCTTGCAAATTTGCTAACTTTGACCTTGTGTTCTCCCTGTGGGCTCTAGAATACGCGCATTACAACTTGGTGATCTCATGGCCAGGAGACTTACGGGCCGCCATCAGATCACTATTGATGGGAAGCATTTGATCGACGGTGTTCCGTTCGGGAAACCTTATATTCAAAAAGCAGTGTCGTCAAGGCCACCTATTACAATTCCACCTCGGAAGAAGAGGCGATTGAACTTTGGCGGATGGCGGGTTGATGACGCTCTTGCAAGAGATTTTAATCTTGAAGACGAAGATGATGAAGAGAACGACCCAGACTGGAAAGAAGAAACCGATGGAGCTGGGAAAGAGCTTGTTCTTAGGGCAGGGGATGAAGACGACGACGAGGACGATGAAGAGGACGACGATTATGAATATCAAACCGAGAGCGATGAATCTGCTGTTACCCCGTCTGAGGAAGCCATAATGTTCCACGAGAAACGGAGCAAGGAACTACCTATAGCAAAAGGGGCCGGTTCATCAGCCCCCACCCCCGACTCGAAAACGCGAGCTACGAGGCAACAGAAGCAAAAAGCACAAGCTGATATATGCGTTGGAGAGCGCAAAATTCACGGGATCTTGCTTCAGAAGGCGCGGACATCCTGTCCGTCTTCGCTAAAGCGCAGTCTTGGCGTAAGCTTTGAGGATCAGCGACAATCTGATTCCGAGGGGTCAACATCCTCCGATGCAAAATCGGCGAGCGACGAGGATGAAACAAGCTCCGTCTCTTCCAGTGGTTCCATCTCGAGTGAAGCATCTTCGGAAGCATCTTCAAGCTCCAGTGGTAGTTCATCAGTTTCAGAATCAAAAGATATCAATATTTCTACTACCAGTGCCAAACAACAAGCGACAACATCTTTGACGGAAAATGGCCCGCAGACCTCCGTCGCTACCCCACAGCCAATTGTCCATCCTCCTGGTACCGGTTCTCGACGAACGAAGAATACCAACAGGAGAAACAAGTTACGAAGAAGACTTGAGAAACTGAAGGAGCTCGGAATCCTTCACAAAGATGCTAATTTCGCCGATCTGCGCAAATGGTGCGAGGCTAACCCTGGCCCGTTTCCGGGGATGTCAGGTGAAGAGATCTCAGAAAGTCAGGTGAAAGGCAACGATGAACAGGCGGAGTTTGAAAGGAAGCGTGCACAGCTACTACGGGATATAGCGAAAGGGGGTGTTGATGTGACCCCGCAGCCTACCAAGAACGCTAATAAATTGAGTCCTCTTGAATCGATGTCAACCACACCGATAAATGGCGCCAACGGTGCTTTCGGGACAGCTACAGAATCATCTAAGAGACAGTCAAAACTAGATGTTCCTAGCTCGCAGCGCCTTGTATTTGGCTCTCTAGGTTTGAAAACCCCAAAAACAAAGGAGGGTGAGAAGGCACTGCGAGAGACGCTGAGCAATCATGTACGTCAGCCGAAACCACAGTCAAAATTATCCTCAGTTGAAGAAATTGATAAATCTACGGAAGCGAAGATCGATTCGATTGAAAACTGGGAAGATCGACTCATCCTTCAAGCTACGGAATGTCTTTACGATGATGTAGAGTTGTCCACGCCGCCCTTCCCTTTCGTACAACGATGGGATAAGGATGCGCAGGCGAAAATCCGCGAAATTAAAGGAAACCAACAAGCTAGTGGCAAGAAGCGAAAGCGGAAATCTCGAAATCGCCAAGAAGCCGATTATTATGACCAAGAGTGGTGCAATGGAGACGCGAGTTTTTCAAATGGAAATCAGCTAGATTATGGGAATGATTGGGCTGACGAACATTACAACTCAGCTCAGTCTCTTAATGGGGTCGGCCGTAATGTGACTAGCGCAGAGGCGACTTCAGCAGATAAGAGTGCGTCTACAGATGATCTTCCAGGCTTACCGGACGATATGTCTATTCTGAAAGATGCACGGGACGCTGATATGAAGCCTGGAACGATCGTCGCCTTTAAGCAGCTGGACATGTCTAAAGCTACAAACTGGCAACCGCTGGTGTCTAAATATCGTACTGCCGTTATCGAAGATGTTACGGATGGGATTTTAACACTGCGGCTTGCGCGGCGCGATAGACAGCAACCTCGAGACGACCATGGCGATGACGATGATGGGGTGACGCGATATACCATGTTTGAGATGCCTGGTTACGATGAATGGAAAGGAGAAGATGATGGATTTAGGGAAATGCAATTTGGAGAGCTCATAGAACCGAAATTGCTCTCCATCGGATCTACTGATGGTTCAGTAGAGGTGGTTGAGGAGACACAGCACCACCTGTTGGTATAAATTCTCCTTTTCTGTTGATGGGCCAGTCAGCTTACGCGATACCTGAGCCAGTCCTATTGAACTTCCGCCCCCGATTCCCGAAGTCGCCACTGTTTCGTCGCCGACACGACACGAAATTTCGGCAATGATTCGAGAGGCCGGGTTTAGGTCAGGGTTTGATTCAGATTTTCTTCCTCCCGAAGAGCTATTGTTCAACGTCCAGGACTCGAGGACTTACAATGACGCAACCATCGAGAACAAGGGGGTCACGGATTGTGCTAGTCCGACCGTTCAATCCCCTACCTTTGCCGGCTTTGTCTCGAGCCCACCACCTAACCCCTCAACGCATCTTCGCAAAGATCACCAGCCCCAACCCGCCCCTTCAGCAAACCGCTCTCCGCGGGGTACGCCTGAAAAGCAGATCGTCACGGAGGTGCCCAGCTCCCCTACTTGGCTACAAGATCCTACATCGGATCCCTCTTCCCACAAGCCTAGCTCCCATCATCAGAAATTGTCAGATTTATCTGGCCATCAGCTTCAGTATCTCGAACCCGATGATGCATTGGCCAAGGATTCTATGGCTTCTAACAAGGACCTAACAACCACCTCACAGCATGAACCGTCTATTGAGGAGACGTGTATCGATACCGGATTGGACGCTGGAATAAAGTCAGTCGATGACGCTCCAATGGATGATTGTGCACAACATGTTCAGCCGATGCCCCTTGGCTCCGATGCCATTTACAACTCTTCACCGCCATTGTTTCAGCTCGATCAGACGACTATAGATCAAGACGAGTCCCAGCTTTCATTACTCCCTTCCGCTGTCGAAGATAGCCAGCCAGCTGCACACCACCCTGGTTCAAGTGGATCTGTAATCCCCAATCCTTTCTACGAACCTGATAGGAACCTTCCAAGTGTATCACCGCCCATGGCACGATTCGTTTCTACAGCCCCACCCCGCACAACAACAGCTGCGGAAAATTCGCCGTCCACGTCTGTAACTAGAAGAAGCAGGCGAAAAATCCTTTCATCTCCGCGCCAGGTATCATCTTCACCCCGCCGGAAACCCCAGCGCTATGACGACAGTTTGGATCTCCCAGCCATAACCGAGGCTGACAAGGAGTCAACGCAGCACTCTGAATATGTTACCAATCAAGACGTGTCGCAGAAGAGCAGTAGTTCTATTGTAGATTTAACAATATCTAGCGAGCCCGAGTCGCCTAGGAATTCCGACAGAGATTTTGCCGCGTCTCACGGACTTCCGCAGGGTCCTAGGTGGGTTAAGAAACGGATTGTTAGAGGCCGGCGGCCACGCAGGACAGAAGCGCCTTCTGTTCAGACGCAGAGGAGAGGTTTGCGGAAGAGAAGTGTGGTATAGCTATTATTTATCCAATGCTGGCCTGGTAATTTGGAGTTTTAAGGGAGCGTAGAAGGATTGGGATACTGATATAATATGTGTATATTAGCTGCTGTGAGAAAATAATTTTAATTTGCATGACCTACTGCGTACTCAATGGCACCGTTCACTTCTCCTTTTCCCCGTTTGTGCTCATTTTTCCGTGCCTATAAAAGTATGTTTTAGCACTTGTCCCGACTCTGGTTAGAATTCCCGCCCATGACATCACAACACGCCCATTGGCCTATGGGGTCGCATCATTACCAATCTCACTGCACAACACCTTGGAACTCTCCACTGCCTGGAATTGATATCAGTAATACATAACTGGGTATACTCACTGAATCCATTCGTTCCATGCCTCATTGTGCCTCCCTCAGACTCCGCAGGTGTCACCCCATAGCATGCGACTCCCTCCATCCTCCTCGGGTAGCTCCATCATCTGTCGCAGTACAGCCCAATCCACACCACCTCTACTATATAAATCTACTCCAATTATCGCCGCAGCTGTCTGGACCAGGTATCCCGCATGTAAGTCGGCGCTCGGCACGTCATCTATCCTTGCATCCCATCGCCCGGAAATAGCTGCCAACCTCCCCCGCATCCAGCACATCCATACATCATCTCATATCACCACCAACTCCAATAAGAACAACACCAGCAACAAGAGGAGAACCAGCAACAACAACAACAACATCCATTTAATAAAAACGCGTATACACCACTTCTCAACCTCACGACGGTGGTCGTCTACTCCAACGCCAAAGATGTCGTCAACATCTACGTTCAAAATCAAGGACCTAACTTCGCTCGACCTTCCTGCTGACAAGATCGAAGTAGAAGTCGAGGGCATCGAGAAGGGAAAACTCTTGCTCTTGAAACATGGCGGCCAGGTCCATGCGCTTACTGCTAACTGTACGCATTATGGCGCGCCGCTGGTAAAGGGCGTTTTGACTCCTGATGCGAGGCTGACTTGCCCGTGGCATGGTGGTATGTATATCCGTTTAGTTAATACCTATTATATTTTTGCAGTTTTCTCCCCTACATACTTTTTTTGGTTCCTTCCGTTTATGTAAATTTAATTGTAATTGAGGAGATATAAAGAGTTGATTGTCGCTAACTAGTATCATATTTTGTTTTTTGCTAGCTTGTTTTAATATTACAACTGGAGACGTGGAAGATGCGCCAGCCCTCAATGCGCTACATAAATATGAAGTGTTCGAGAAAGATGGAAGCGTCTACGTCAAGGCTGACGAGACAACCTTCAAACAAAATGGCAGGCTGCCCATTAGTTCTTGTAGCGTTTCTCAACATGATCAGAAGGTTGTAATTATTGGAGGGTAGGTCTGGAGAATTTTCCCTTCTCTACACCCAACTCCTGCTAATGGCATATCTCTACCCATCCAGCGGAAGCGGAACCATCGGAGCAGTAGAAGTGCTCCGTGAGCACGGCTTCAGCGGCCAAATCACAATAATTTCCAAGGAGCCCAACCTCCCCCTCGACAGAACGAAGCTCTCCAAAGCCCTAATCCCAGACCCAGAGAAACTCCTCCTCAGAGAGAAAGGATGGTATGCCGCGGTCTCCGTCTCCGTGCTCTCGGACGAAGTCACCTCCGTCGATTTCACAAACAAGACCGTAGCGACCAAATCAGGCAAATCAGTTCCGTATACAAAACTAATCCTAGCTACAGGCGGGACCCCGCGCCGCTTGCCACTCCCCGGCTTCAAAGAACTGGGGAACATATTCGTCCTCCGCACTGTGGAAGATGTGCAAGCCATTCTAGCTGCCGTAGGGCCCAGGAAGCAGAAAGAAATCGTGATAATCGGCAGCTCCTTCATTGGCATGGAAGTAGGCAACACACTCTCCAAGGAGAACAACGTGAAAATCGTCGGCATGGAATCCGTACCGCTCGAGCGCATCATGGGCGCAAAAGTAGGACGCGTCTTCCAAACTAATCTGGAAAAGAACGGCGTGAAGTTCTACATGTCCGCCTCCGTCGACAAAGCTACCTCGTCTGACGCGGATCCTTCAAAGGTAGCCGCCGTTTACCTTAAAGACGGCACCGCTCTGCCCGCCGATCTCGTCATCCTAGGCGTCGGCGTCAGCCCGGCCACAGAATTCCTCCGCGATAACCCCAGCGTAACCCTCGAGCGCGACGGGTCCCTCAAAACGGACGAGTACTTCGCTGTCGAGTGTCTAAAGGGCACGAACGGCGATAGCGACGTCTACGCCGTCGGCGACATCGCCACATACCCCTACGATGGACCTGGGGCAGGCCAAGGCGGCCACACGCACGTGCGCATCGAGCACTGGGACGTAGCACAGAACTCGGGGCGAAGCGTCGGACGCACGATCGCCCACTCGTTCTCGAGCAACAGTTCCGTGCCGCTGAAGGCGAAATCGTTCATTCCGATCTTCTGGTCGGCGCTGGGTGGCCAACTGCGCTACTGCGGCAATACGATGAATGGGTTTGACGATTTGATTATTAAGGGGGATACGGAGGCGGGGAAATTCGTGGCATACTATGTGCTGGGTGAGACGGTGGTGGCGGTTTCGAGTATGGGGATGGATCCGATTGTTATGAAGTGTGCTGAGTTGATGAAGAGGGGGAAGATGGTGAACAAGAAGGAGGTGGATGAGGGGGTGGATGTGTTGAAGGTGGATTTGGCATGAGGTGTATGTGCCCTTTTTTTTGGGGGGGGAGGGGTTTCCATGATTAGGAATTAATGGATGGCGTGGCGTTGGGTCGGATTCAGTTTGAAGGGAGTTGGCGATGATAATTCAAGTGAAATATAACTGACCACAAAGAAAAAAAAAAAATCCCAAAACCAAATCTTCATAAATGGAATGCTCTCTATGATCTTTAATCCTTGACAAAAAAGAATAATCACCCCTATATTTCAAAGCATGCCGACATAGCATGCAAAAAGAGACAGCTATGAAGATTAGCGCAAAAAAACAGCGACAATACCAAGGACAAAACATGAGATGAAAACCTCTCCCAGGATATACATGAGACCACATAGCAAATGAGACCGCGAATGGAAAGTGTGGAAAATCGATATCTTCACATGTGCTTCTATAGATCAAAGAAAAAAGGGCAAAGTATGGAGTAGTATATACCAAACCCAACCAAACATCCGGCGTAATCTCAAAATCCCGTCTCCAGCCTACCCCTCAAACTTTGTGCCTACTTCTCATGAGGTCGTCTTCTTCACCTTAGTCTTTTTCTTCTTCTCCTTGTCCTTCCCCTGTTTCCCCGGCACGGGCACGGGCAGCTCCGCCTCCGGTTCCACTTCCATTAGATCATCATCAGCATCATCATCAGAAGCAGCAGCAGCAGTAGCAGCAGCGCTCGGGATCCCCAGCCCACCCGACATCATCGCCCGCGGAGGTACTTCATCACCACTCCTCCCTGCTCCCGCTCTTGCTCTCGCTACCGCCGATGATGATGATGATGATGACAATGGAGCCAACGCAGCCCTTCTCCTCTCCTCTTCTAGCAACTTCGCCTCCTCCACGGCACTCAGCATCGTCCCCTCAATACTCAGAAAGCCCTTATCATGCTCCGCGCCTGGAATGACATCCACATCCCTGACGCGAAACCGGACCATTCCGCGCACTCGTCTTCCCGAGCGCGTCCGGAAATAGCCGGCGGCAGCATCTTCGAATGCTTCAAATGGCGGCTCCATGCCTTCATGGTTATGATTCTGGGCGTTCAGGTCGAGGATTGTAGATGAAGTCGCAGGAAGCGGGCGGAAATTCTCCTTGTCAGAGTCGAAATCTGAATCCTTATCCTCATTGTCGTCATCATCGTCGTCGTCAGTACCGCTGGATCTTTTAGGCGTAGTGGTTCCCAGAGCTGCAGTAGTTGACTCTTCTCCCGGCGCCACCCACTGCCAGTCAGCGGGCAGCCGGCGACGCTCAATGCCTACGGAGAAGAGATTGTACACTACGGCGCCCAGAAAGCCGTCGGATTGCACGTTTATCCATCCCTCGAGCAGCTGGCCGCGCTCTGGGCGGAATATTAGGAACGTAGCTGTCAGATAGACATAGAGGACGCCGTATTCGCCCGCGCTCACGGCGAGGGTTAAGGGCTGTGGGTTTAGGTCTTCGTCTGGGTTGTGGGGGGGGGTTGGCGGGGAGGTTGGTGAGGGAGCGCTCGAGGATATGGAGGCGTTGGAGTAGGCGAGCACTATGCCGCGGAGGGGTGGGTAGTAGGTGAGCAGGAGGGGAGAGAGGTGCTCGGCTTGTAGGGAGGAGAGGGCGTGGGTTGGGGAGATGGAGATTGGGGAGAGAGGGACGTAGAGGGTTGCGGTTATGAGGTGGAAGGGGGACGATTCTGTGGAGTCTGCTGATGTGGATTCCAATTGCGAAACAGAGGCTTTCGAGAGAGGCTTTCTGGAGGTTGTTGGGGATTGGGATTGCGGTTTGGAAGGTTGTTCTTCTTGCTCCCAGTCATCGTTCAAGGCAGCTTGGTGGGATTGGTGTGCAGGCTTCTTGGGCTTCTTAGATCGCGAATTGGGCGTATCTGGCAGCGCTCGCGCAGATGCCTCGAGACCCTCATGATACTTGTGCTTCTTATGCTTCTTCTCCTTCTTCTCCTTTTTCTTCGCTTTTGGTGAAGACTCCTCTACATCTGGCTGTGCGGTGGTGGTGGTCACTTGATGCTTGCGCTTTTTGGCCGAGTGCCTGTCCTTTTCTTTATTTTTGCGCTTTCTCTCTGGTGAAAGGGGAGCGGGGTCGATGTCCATTGCGTCCAGTGACATGGCGCATGCGGATATTCCACCCGTCGTTGTGGCTGCAATGCCTTGTGTGCGTAAACAAGTTTGATGTTGCAGATGGTTAATATTTTTTTCACTTTTCGGCGGAGACTTTTTTTCTGGGGTTGGCGCCAAGACTTCCAACCCGGAACCCAACACAAAGGAGTATGGAAGTAGATAGGTTTCTTTATTACTTTTGGGTTTGCGGAAGACTATCATTTTTCTCAGAGGTGCCGGCACTGCTGAGGAGAAATGTATATCATAGATTAATCAATCCCTTCTTAGAGCTACTTCATTCTTTATCCGCGAAATTTCTCTTGGAACGCTTCGTTGATTATCAATCGACACCTCCTTACCTCCACAGCAAAATGGCCGGCGACGTCCTCTCCACCGTTCTCTCCTACGCCGGCTGGGCTTTTCTCCCAAGAGTGAGCTTTCTTCCCTTCGTAGATATACATATATACAATCCCTATCTAACAAATGCCCAAAACAGTACGCAACTTCCTTCCTCCAAAACCTGTACTACCGCATAACCATTCGCGCCGGTGACCCTCACCCGGTCCCCTCTAGCCCGCGACACGCCCGCCATTACCGCAGAATCTACGTCGTCGTCGTAACCTCCTACCTCCTCTACACCCTTTACGAAGCCTACCACACACTCCGCGCTAAGGGCGACTTCTACCAACTACTAGGCGTGCTCCCCACAGACGATGACCGCACCATCAAATCACGCTTCCGGCGTCTAGCCACCCTGCACCACCCGGACAAGCGCCAGAGCCAGCAGTATATTCTCAACAGTGACGGCACCGGTTATGAGTCGCCCGATGCGCTATTTCTGCGACTGAGGTTGGCGCAGGATACGTTGCTGGACCCCGTGAAGCGGTTTGCGTACGATCGGTTTGGGCAGGAGGTGGTGGAAGGGTCTAAGGCGAAGACGATGGGCGAGTTTCTGTTTGTGGGGTTGCGCGCGCTGTTGCCGCAGTATCTAGGCGGGTTTGTCATGATGGTACTGATGAATCTGTTCTGGTTCTCGGCCTGGGGACGATATGTACGTTTTGTTCTCGTCCTGTTGTTCCCTTGGAAAACCAATCTCTATAATTACACATATATGTCCCTATTCACTCACATACTAACACCACATACAGTGGCGCTTCTACATCTTTTTCGCCCTCCTGACCCTCGAACTCGCCCTCCTCACCCACAAAAACGGCACCTTCATGCCCGCCTCCTACCTACCCCCCTGGCTCTCCACCCTCCTCCATCTAGACATTTTCTACCTCCTCCCTTTCCAAACCCTCACCCTAGCCCGCAACGCCTCCATGACCCTCAATATCTTCATCTCCCAACTGACACCGCCAGACTCGTCGTCCTCCTCAGCAACATCATCATCAAGTGCAGCAGCAGCAAGCAGCAACGGCGGGCTGACAGCGCAAACCCAGACGCAGCTGACGCAACTGATGCATCTTGCGCAGGTGAATGAGGCGGAGGCGACGCGGTTGTTGCAGCTAGGGCTAGCGCCTTTTAAGGGAGATAAGGAGAGTGTTGGGAAGTTGCGGCGGGGGATGAAGGAAGGGCTGGTTTTGGGGTCTGTGAGGGATGCGCCGGAGGTTAAGGAGGCGGTGAGGGTGGTTATGGAGAGGTGGGCTGGGGTGGGGATTTGAGAGGCAGGTTTTTCTCTCTCTCTCTCTCTCTCTCTTTTTTTTTTTTTTTTTTTTTTTTTTTTTTTTTTTTTTGTTTCTGGCTATTGATGATGTATTGGCTTTGCGTTGCTTTTGCATTTTTATGCTTTTTTATGGGATGGTGTTTGGGGTGATGTTTGTTTCCCTGGTCAGTTTCTTCGACGGGAGGTATGTTATGTTTCGATATGTTGCATAGATAGAACTAATTTTTTTTTTGAGGTTCTTTCCTCTTGCAACTGGTTTTTTTTTTTTTTTTCTTTTCTCTCTGCACAATGGATTTTGGCTGTAGCCGGTATGGGCATGTTCATTTAGAGTAGCGAGAATTGGCGATAGACATTACATCATCATCACCATCATTCATCATCAGGCCCTTGAGAGTTCTTTGTCCCTATTTCCTATTAAATGTATACCTACATAATTGCTCCGTTAATTTGCAGTGCCCGTAAGTATATGAAGCTCGAACGAAGACTGTGGAACGAAGGAACGAATACGGTGTGTTCATATATTATTTATCCCTCCCTATTCTAGCATCCTGGTTCTTGGCTCATTGAATGAGCAGGGAATGGCAGAGGGGTATATCCCTGAACCATTCACGCTCTGTTTAAAACAGGCATGTGTGGTTGATTTGACTAGGTTTGGCAGTTTTGGATATTTGTACCTGTATTTCTATTCCTTTTTGCTCCAATGTGCGTGTCTGTATCTAAGCCGCATATACGGAGTAGAAGTTAACATCATCCTGGGAGCTGATGAGCCAGGAATAGGGGCTGCTTAGTCACCACTCGAGTGGCTGTAACAGGTCTAGCCGTGTACACCCGTAAGGCTGCTGTATAATATACACAACAGCTGGATACTTGGCTCTACGTTGCGTACTTGGGCGTAACGAGGCCGTAACAGAACGGTACGGTAACAGGATTCGCTGGAACCTTTCCTTGGCGCTCCCCAGCGCGCGGGTGTATGTTTCTACGAGCGAGACCAAGCCCACGCCTAAGCCTGTGCCTCAGTTTCCGTTTCCTGGTGTGATGGCTGCGCTTCCCGCCCGCTTCCACTTCCCACTCTCGTCTCGCTGGTAATAATAATAATAATAGTAGTAGGTAGGTAGGTAGGTAGTAGCTAACACCACACTCCGGCTTTCTCGTCTCATCATGACAATGAAACTCTCTCTCAGCCCACGCCTGGCTGCCTTCCTATTAATTCTCCCCTCCACCCATCCTCCCTGACTTTTTCTTCCCTTCACCACCACCACCATCACCACCATCACCACCATCACCACGACCACGACTATCACGGCTGTATACCGCCTATCACCACCCAAACGCGAAAACATCACCATCACGCCTACGCGCTAATATCCCCAAGATAGGCTGACCACCCAATTTATCGAGTCGCCTCAACCCACCCACCCCTCCCGTCGTCTCTACAAGGCAGCCCTATCCCCCTCTACGTCAAGCCTCCCTTGGCCGGACAGGAAATTAAATGGGAATTACGCCGCCCGGCAAACCTTCTTTTTCTTGTTTCTTTTTTTTTCATTGGGATTAATTCGAACGCAAATCCCCTTCATTCACCGTTGCGAAGAATTTTTGCCATCCCAAGAAAGTGGCTGGAGCCATCTTCGTCAAACCACTATAGGAAGGGAGAAAAAATTATTGTTGCAATTATTCTACCACCACCAAGCCAGCTTAATAGACATGCCGTCACCCACCAGGGCTCCCTCCTCCTCCTCCACCCCATCCACCTCCTCCTTCTCCGGCGGTAGATCGTCTTCCAAACCCTCCTCCGCAAAAATGACAAACCCACTCGTCCTCAAGCTCTCCTCCTCACTCCTCTCGCGCTTCCCCGGCACCACCACCACCTCAACGCCAGAGGGGCCTCCCATAGAAGACAACAAGACCAAACCCAAAGCTTCCTCTTCGCCTTCATCGCCATCCTCCTCTCCGTCCTCAACCCCCGCCTCCGCAGCGGCAGAAGCTACCCCCACCGTGGCTGCACCCGTCTCCTCTGCTGATAATGTTTCAGACGCAGCTTCCACACCCGCCGCGGCTCTGCCAGAGGCCCAGAGACGGAGAGGGGTCCCAGGTCCGAAACCTGGGAGCAAACGGGGTCTAGGACAGGGTGTTGACGCCAATATCACACCGAGACCAAGAGGGAAGCCTGGGCCGAAGAAGAAGCCGAGATTGTACGTTTCCTTCCCATTTTCCACCGTTTATTCGAACCTCTTATTCGCTTTTTTTTCTCTCCTCCTTTTCGTCCAAAATTTACACCACCTCAAACAAAAATTGCTAACATGAGAACAAAAATATTACAGAGAGGACGGTTCCATCGACCCCAGCTCTCGCCCTACCCCCGGCGGAGGCACCTCCGGCACAGGTACCGGCCATGTGCCGACACCAACACACAAACTAGGCCCCAAAGCGAACCAAGGCGCTATCAACGCGGGCCTGCGCGCCCTCGACCGCACAGGCAAGCCATGCCGCAAATGGGAGCGGAAAACGTTTAACCTCAAGAGTTTTACGGGGGTTGTTTGGCAGGTCCCGACGTGGGCGGCACCGCCCAGGCCTGATGCTACTGCTGTTGTTGTTAATGGTGATGGTGGTAGTAGCATGGAGGATGTACAACCGACGGGACCGCGGAAGGAAGGGACGGAGGGACAGCAACAAGAGCAGGGCACCAGTGGTGGTGGGAAGGATGCGGATGGTGCCACGTTTAATATGGCCAATGGCACTGGTGCTGCTGCTCCCGCTTCCTCTTCTGCAACTGCTCCTGCTGGCAGCAGCGGCGCGCCCGCCATCGACGATGCTGATAGCAACGCGAATCAGAGTACGGCTAGCGCCTTTGCGGGTGAAGAGAAGCAGAGTTTCAAGGATCGGGATGGAGATGGGGATGTGACCCCGTTACTGCCGCTAGCGACGACGACCACATCGAGGGCAGATATGAATGCCGATTCTAATGCTAATAATTCTAATGATAGTGGTGATGCTGCCGGTTCAGCTACGGCTGTTTCTGTCGCCGTTGTCTAGTGGTGGGTTGGGTGGTTGAAAAGTTGAAAAAGAAACTTCACCGTGCCTCTGTTTTCTGTCCGTCCTTGGTCCGGTCGATCTACCTGTCGAGCATAGAATTCTCTCTTTTTTTAATTTTCCTTTGGATGTCGGTGTCCCGTCTCGATTCTGCCGGCAAAAGGGGGGATTGTTTTTTCTTCCTCCTTTTCTGGTATGACTACCCCTTCTCATCCTCATCACCTTGGGTTTATTCTTTACTTTCATCCTCATCTGCTGATTCCAATGTACCACTTCCTTTCTCTGTATCATATTTTTGCCCTATTATATGAGGGGTTTTTTTCTCTCTCTCTGCACTTTCGTACGGTTATAAAGGGTGTGTTTTTCTTCTACTTTTTGTTTCAACTTTATATTTGATAACCATCCTTTCTACTACCGTCTCTGCTAATCGGTATTTGTCATTTGGTTCTTTTCTATTTTACCTGTTTTCCTAATAAATGTCCCTGCCTACCTACCTACCTTGTACAGCCTTCTTCCGTTCCTCCACCACTCTTCTTTCTTCTTCCTTCTTTTATTTTTCTACTTTTCTTCTTCCTCTCGTCCGACTGACTGCCAGCTACACATACATACATACACATACATCTCAGAAAGGGGAAAAGGCAAAAAAGCAAAAAAGCAAAAAAGTATTTTGAAAGAGCGGGTTGGGCATGCATCTTCATTTTTATATTTCAATATTCGTTTCACTTCGTTTTGGTTTGTCTTTTCGGGTCTCTATCTAGCACGGGATCGTTTCTTTTCTTTTTGCTCTTGGCAGACCGGACTCAGCAAAGCGGGGGATGGATTGGAGAATTAATATGGTTGTATTTTATGATATTTTCTTGTCGTTTGGCTTTTTTTTCTTTTTTTTAATGGTGTCTGAGGGCAGGATGGGGAAATGGACGGATGGGAGATACAATATAGAAGAGGAAAAAAAGAAAGACGCATATGCTTGGTTTTTCCGTTCTGAATATTTTTCTTCTATATTTCTCTAGTTTTCCCTTTTGCTTATGTATATAGATAGATGGACTTTTTTTTCCCTTCCAGCAGGTACAGACCGGTTTGGTGGATTCTGGGGTTTGGATTCTGTACACACATACACACTGGATAGGTACTCGGGCGACTCTGGAGGATGGACGTGGACGTGCCTATACTCTAAATAGTTCGATAATCCGCAAGGGAATAAATAGAACACGCCTCTTGCAATCCCTCCCTGTCGTAACATGGAATACGAGGAGGAGAAAGTCGGAGGAGGAGGTAGCTAGTCATGTAGCATTTGCTAGCCCCGACCCCGACCCCAGGCTTCGCTGAGGAATCGGTAATACTGCACCGAACTAGATTATTTGAAATGTGAGAGACGAGCAGGTAGTTTCCCCGTCCCCGTGCCAGTCAGCGCGAAGAATGATCGTATCGGTTCAATGTAGGTTGGAGAATGTGGTAGTAGTAAGCAGTGGTGGTGGTGGTGGTTGGTGGTTGCGGTGGTAGTTGCCGGCCTGGCTGGCTCTAAATACATAATAAACCCTCAACTTATCAGACCACCAGTTAAGAAATATTTAGACTGTTTCACCGGGGAATTTCCCTTTTTCTTTATATATTTATATGTCTATTATTTTTCTGCTGCTGCTGCTGGGAAATGGAGGTTGGTTTGTTTTTTCGAGCGATATATATATCTGGGCTAATAATACAACATACTTAACTATTTAATAATAAAACTACTTACTACTCCACACATCATTCTAGCCTCTCCCTCTTTCTTTCTGTCCCTAGCGACCAAAGCGCCCAAGACGACGGGGAGAAGAGAAGAATAAGGAAATACGTCTTTCTATCCATCGTCCATCAACCATCACGGACGTATAAAAAGGCAACGAATTTACTCATTGCTGAGTCTGAGCCTGAGCCTGAGCCTGACCAGAACCCAACACCTGATCGAGCCATCTGTCTGTCGGCAATACTTCTGATAGATTATATTAGTTATATATAACTACACAGCAGTCCTCGTGGTGTTGCCGTGAGGTCATTGTCCCATCTAGAGTCCACACCACCGCCTCTAAGTTATCTGCTCCACTACCACCACTATCACCACCACCACCACCACCACCACCACTACACCTGATCACCACCACCACCACCACAACCTCGTTTGTCTTTTCTCCTCTCCCTCCCTCTCTATCCTACTACTATGTCAAATAATGCTCCTCCTGGCTCCGGTGGCGGGGGTCCTCCAATCTCCTATCCTGCACCGCCGCCTTCTTTCTCGTCCATGCCCCGACGCTCGTCCTATGCTTCTGTTGTCTCTGGCACCGCTGCTCTAGCCAACTCCACCCCATCCAATACTAGCAATATACCGACGGCCGCCAATACAACCTCCTCCTCCTCCCTAGATCCAGCTTCCTCCCAAAACCTTCTCCAACACCAGCAGCAGCAACTCTTCCAACTACTGCAAATACAACAACAGCAACAGCAACAGCAACATAATCCTCGACAACATCAGCAACATCCGTCGGCCTGGTCAGGTCCGCATCCTCCGTCTTTCCTCTCTTCTTCTTCAGCATCCGGCGCTACTCCAAGTAACTCTTTCCCCCCGCACTACATTCCTCCCGATTCTCGAGCACATAGCAGTGGCAGACACGTCTGGGTGGACAGTAGTGTCGCCCATAACAGCAACATGCAGCCAAACGGTGCCAGTGGCGGGGGAGGAGGCGGAGGAGGAGGGGCTGCAGGAAGCCCATGGAGGAGATCTCTCCCTCCCAACAGCACAAGCACAAATCCTGCAACTACATCCGGTCTCCCCTTTTACTCGCGGCAATTCGCAACCTATCCAGACCACTACTCCCCGTCTCCTTCGCCATACACAGGTTTCCTGCACGGTCCCTCCTCCTCCCCTGCTACCTCCTTCTTCACCCCCTCATATCTCAGAAACTCCAAATACATCGCGCAGCTCGCCGCAGCACATAGATCCAACACCTTCAACGCCGCCACATCCTCCTCCTCCTCAGCCGCAATATCATCTACTCAAAAGGACTCCGCTTCAAACCACTCCTCAGCCTCCACCTCCTCAAACACCGCCGCCACCGCGAATAATGCTGCCCGCGCTACAAATACCAATACCAGCTCCAACACCACACCAGGTGCGCCCCCACTCTCCACCAACTCCAGTAATGTAAACCTCCACCGCCTCGCCCCATCCCACCGCGGCATGACCCACGAGATCATCGAGCACCCCCCCTCATCATCAGACGATGAGAGCACCCCCATCATGCCCCTTCCCTCCCGCTGGAGTGATCAGTATAAAAACGCAGGCCTGGACCTGCTGAGCGATGGCCTGGAGGTGCGGTACTTGGGCAACCCTCTTAAGCTTGATCATGAAGCTGCGTCGTGTCGGGCAGACCATCCAATGCCGCCGCAGTGCGGCATTTATTACTTTGAGGTTACCATCATGTCGAAGCCGAAGGATGGGTACGTGTTTATTTTATATATATTATATATAAGTCTATATATTCGATATTTAGTATGGGTAAAATGTGGTTTTAGCTAATATATTCGTTTTAGGATGATATGCGTGGGCTTCACGAGCAACAAAGCATCTCTCGAACGATTACCGGGCTGGGAGCCGGAATCCTGGGCTTACCACGGCGACGATGGCAGGACTTTCTTCGGCGAGACGCAGGGTCAGGGTACGCAGTATGGGCCCAAATATTCGGTGAATGATACCATTGGCTGCGGGGTGAATTTCTCGACGAGTACTGCTTTTTTCACGAGGAATGGGGTGTTTCTTGGTATGGCATTATCCACACCCCCCCCCCCCCCCGGGGTTACTTTTTGGACTACCAAACACAATATCCATGTATTAAAGGTATGGGGGATTGCTAACAGTTTCGTGTGTTTGAATCAGGTGATGCGTTCCGGGAACTGAGGAATGTGAAGCTATATCCTGCCGTTGGGGTGAAGAAGCAACCCACCACGCATCTAAAGGCGAATTTTGGCCAGTCTCCTTTTATCTATGATATTGATGGGCTGATGGAGGTAAGGCTACTACTCCTTTTCTGAAGAGACGAAAACATTTATTACTCCAGTGGTTGTCTGATCTTCCGAATGCATGCTAACAATATTATTTACTTTTGCTCCAGAGGGAGAAACTCAAAGTTCAAGCGGACATAAGGGCTACTAGTATTTCTAATTTGCATTCGTCCCTCGACGAGACGACGTTTATCCAGGAACTCGTGGCTCAATTTTTGGCGCATGGTGGCTATGTAGAGACCGCACGAGTATTTGCTGAAGAGGTCCAGGAGGAGTCGCGGGCTTTGCAGAATGGGCGAGAGACGCCGTTAAAGGATTATCAGGCTGAGGAGGATGGTGATGCTATTAAACGACAAAGTAACATTTCTATCCCCAACTCCCTCTCTGATCCCTTTTTTTTTTTTTTTTTTTTTTTTTTTTTTTTTTGAGGGTGTTAAATGTACTGACACTTATTTTTCAGGAATCCGTACTGCCATTTTGGACGGCGATATCGACAAGGCTTTAAAATTAACAAATGCCTCGTACGCCGACGTCCTCGTCAACAATCCGCAGATATACTTCCGCCTCCGCTGTCGGAAATTCATCGAGATGATGCGCCGTTGCACTGAACCACAACCTACTACTTCCTCGACGTCCAAACAGGCGCCCCGCTCACCCAATGGCGCTACCTCTATGTCAGTATATGATACTAGCGATGATGTCTTCGCGCACGATATGGAATTAGACGAGCAGATGAACGATGTCATCGACGATGACGACGAAGACGATAATGGTTCTTTAGAAGCCGGTGGGAGACATGACGATCGTGATGATAATGACGACCAAGCCCTGGACGACGACGACGACGACGACGAAAACGGCATGGACGTCGAAGAATCAGCCGAGTACAACGGCACCCCGCGCACAACGACACAGCCACAGGCGGCAAACGTAGCAAACTACCACGGCCTCCTCCACAAAGCGATCTTATACGGCCAGGAGCTGCAGGCTGATTACCCCGGCGACGAGCGGCGGGAGTATAAGCGGGCGCTGGACGATATATTTTCACTAGTCGCCTACTCGAATCCCAAGTCGAGCGTGCACGGGCATCTGCTTGAGCCGAGCGGGCGCGTGCCGGTGGCGGAGGAGTTGAATTCTGCGATTCTGGGTGAGTTTTTCTTTTGTTATTTTCTTCTCTCATAGCAGTTTTACTTTATCATCATCCCATTCCCTACGCACCCCGCCTCTATTCTACGATGATATGCTAATCTAGACAAAATTAATCGTGTATAGTATTCCTTGGCAAATCCTCATCCGCCGCTCTAGAGAAGCTATACCAACAGACAGAGGTGCTGGTAAATGAGATCAGCGAGGACGGCGGCGCTGGGGCGTTTATTAATGTGCGGCATGATTTTGTGATATAAAAAAGACCATCAGCAGCCAGCAGCAACGACAAAACGACAAAAACGACGTTTGTAGCATTTGCAGTATGCAGTATGCAGTATACAGGACGGAGTATTCTCTGATGTAATGGAGCACGATGGGGGTGTGCGTGTGTTTATTTTTATTTTTATTTTATTTTTATGTTCTTTTCCTCTCTTCCATTATTATCCCATTCCACAGGCTGTTCCTTTTCTTTTCTTTTCTTTTCTCTTTTTATTCTTTTTAATTTTCAATTTTTTAGTTATCCATTTTTCCCATTATTATGTTCCCTTATTCATCCCATCTCTCTCCTCCATCCCCTCCCCTCCCCCCCCCCCTCCCCTTGCCATTCCCCCGCCTCCCACTCCCTGCCTTGTCACTCTCTTCCCATCCAGCACACCAACATCAATTTATTCCAATACCTCTCGAACACTCCATGCTCTCGTTGTGCTAGGTAAACAAGAAGGGGGGGGTTGGCTGGTGTGCCTCTTTTTCTTTCTGTCTTTCTTTTATCTTCCCGTGCTGGTATCATATAGTTAATATCGTCGAAGTCATGGGCACACACATCATCCTGAAGAACAGGCTGCGAAATGGTGAGAAGAAGGAAGTAAGGGAGGAAGGGGAAATACAAGGTAGGGTAGGGAAGGGAAGGGAAAGGAATGGAAAGGAATGGAATGGGGGAAATTACAGATTAGTGAGCGTGTGTGTGCTCAGATGGAAACATTTATGGTTTTCTTTTCTCTTTTCGTGTTTCTGCAAAAGAGAGGTAGGTATTCATCAGTTGCATCCTCATCATTAATTTTCTTTATGTTTATATTTATATTTATATTTTTATTATTATTACTGGACTTGTTTTCTTTGGTTCCCCCTCTGAAGTAAACCACCAACTACGCCTCTTTATATTTCTCTATTGCAAGCTTATGTTGCATCTGATATAGCGGGTATGTAGTGAACATGAATATGAATTTGGGAATTGGCTTTTCATTAACTATAGCTAATGAGTTGACAGGGCTTTTTGTTTTCTTTTTCTTTTTCTTTTTCTTTTTCTTTTTCATTGAAAACTTTTGTTTCTTCAGCTCTTTGTCTCTCTTATTTTCTAGCCCTGCTAAAATATAAATAGAACTCAAAACACTACCATGAGTAGTTAACTCTCTGTGCATTTTTTTCATTGATTCTTTTCCTTTCTTGTTCCTGGATTTTGATCAGTACATGGGTAGATGAGCATCCATTACTCACCCTCAACTAACTCAAAGAGTGATTGATGAAGATTTAAGAGGACAGCTACATGGAGTTTGACTGCAAGATGGAAGTTAAAGAGGCGACGAACGGTAGGTAAATGAGAGAAGAGGATTACTGTAATTCTTGAGAACTGAGGGGATATGTCTAGGTATAACTTTACAATTCCTCTCATTTATTCATCGTTCTCTGACTTCGCTGCCTCATTGAATTGCGGACGCTGTTTACCTTCAACCAATAATGCTACAGAGCAACAAAACCCCCGAGCTTCTTGGCCCTTGGATATCTTAATATCTTCCCTGCCCTGGTCTCTGCATGGTTGCTGTCATCATCTTCTTCTTCTTCTTCTCCTCCTCCTCCTCCTTCACCAAGCAATCTATCATACCACCCTCGTTCGTTAGATGTATGCGTTTACCCCAGCACCACACCACACCACCACTACCCTACCTAGATTTATGATCCAGGACAAACTAACTTATGGACGACGACCCCATCCGCTATCCCGCCGGCTCCCCGGGCGCCTAGGCTCCCGACCAACCAGTCCTCCCCTCCCTCCTGCTGCACTTTAATCAAGGACGAGCGGAGTCCGCGTCTGAGTCCGACTGAGTTCCGAGTCTAGAGTTGGGTCGTTAGGGTCGAGAACAACACTGCACTGCACTGCACCTAAGGTAGCTCGCTCCGTAAGGGTCCTTAATTACCTAGGTAGTTATGTAGTTACTGTAGTTAAATAATAACTACCGAACTAACTTAAGGAAACCCCCGTTCAAGCGTATTCGTTCACTCAAATCCAAACCGTAGCCGAGACTTCAGGGAGGAGAGGGGAGAGATCCATTGGAATATTTTGCTCATCGTGGTACGGTACGGTAAGTATACTCCGTACATACATGGGCAAATTTGTTTTATTTTCGATCCAATATTAATAATCAATTCCCCAACCGCCCTTTGGATACATCATACCCGGGGAGAGAGTTGAGCGGACCCGCTGGTTAAACTAGAGGTTATACGGGGGCTTCCTGCTAGCCATGATATTTATCCTAAGGAGGAGTCTTTCCCCCCATTAGGTCAATTTTTTCAATTTCTTTTCAATTTTTTTTTCTTGGACTTTGACTAGTTGATGAATATTTAGATACCACCCTCCCTTTTCCTGTACATATATATCTTTCCTATATCGCCGTCCGTTGTATAAATATATATACGCCTAATCTACAGTACGAAGTTCCACAGATGAGATAATACCTCCCTCCGGATTCGGATTATCAAGTTACCTCACCATTCTATGAGGTAGGGAGAGGGGAGAGATAGCATATACATACATTAAGAAAATCCCTCCCAGCATATAGATGGCTTGTCTGCAACGGCCAAATTCCCCAGATGCCATCCCATGGCAATGGCCATGGCCATGGCGGGAAAATAAGAACCCGCCCAAATGGCTGCACATCCGCTCGTCCAAGTGGTTTATTCTCTGGGTGTGCTCATTCTCGGTGTTTGCGGTATGTGTGGATGAACGCAAATTTATCGTTCTAGACAACCGGAAGTTCCCGCCTATTCGACTGAACTAAACTAGTTGGCTAACCGATTGGATTGCTTGTTGATAGGATATATTCCTATATGCATTGGTACGCTACTGGCTCATTTGATTTCCTTAAATTTTGGATCCAATATAGTTGGATACAATTGGATGGATGACTCTGGAGTTTAGAGAGCGCTCTGACGGGGAAAACTTGATCAGATCGTGCCGGTGATACCGTTCGCGCTTAGTTATCGGGTTGGACTTGATCCCAGTGATGGTGAGCAATTCCCGTTTCCCTTCCCATCCGAAAACCTGTGCCGTGGCTGATAGATAGATATATATCCGTAGCGCAAAAATGGACGTCAATTCTCCTTACCATATATGCGGGAGGTTTGCTCGTTGGATCGCGTTAGTGTCTCTGATTCCATTTCCATGCCAGAGAAAAGATACCCACACCAGTACCCGTTCCATGCTCATGTTCATGGCTGACATGTTTTCTAGCCCTTTGTGGGTGGTGGGCGGACAAGACCAAAGCCCGCCAGGTTCCTTTCATCGTTGGCCTTTTGCTCCTGGCGGGTGCAACCGTGATGTTCGCACTCGCAAGGAATTTGGCCTTGTTAGTAGTCGCCCGAATCCTACAGGGCCTGTCAGGTGCAGTTGTGTGGACCATCGCACTGGCAATGATGGCGGATAGAGTTGGATCACAGGAAATCGGAGCGCACTTAGGAACGATTGTCGCCGCCCGAAGCATTGCAACGATCAGCGCGCCATTGATAGGCGGCATTGTATATGCGAAAGTGGGGTATTATATGGTATATGTTACCGCCTTCATTTTCCTAGGGGCAGATATTGTTTTTCGGCTCGTCATGATTGAAGCTCGAGTTGCGCAAAAGTGGGATCCGTCAATAGGTCTGCAGTTAGCTCGGGAGCATTTTTCTACCCAAAAACTGGAAGGGCCTGAAAAGGTGTCCCAAAAAGAAGACGAGGCAAGAGCTTTCACTGTTGCTCAGCCTCGGGGGAGTAGGATTTCTCGTTTGGTCCATTACCTACCACCATTCATTACAGTGCTAAGCTCGATTCGCCTTGTCATGGCTCTCTGGGGCTGCACAGTTTTAGCCATATTATTTGGAGCCTTCGAGGCTACTATCCCCCTGTTCGTTCATTCCACATTTCACTGGGACTCTGCTGGTGCCGGGCTCGTTTTTCTGGCAGTCCTTATTCCTACCTTTATATCTCCTGCCATAGGCTGGCTGGCCGACAAGCATGGAACACGCTGGTACGTCGCTATAGGATACCTCCTCACTACGATCCCAGTAATTCTACTCCGCATCGTGACACAGAATACCCTGTATAATAAGATCGTTTTCTGCGTTCTCCTCGCTTTCTCTGGCGGCTTGGCAATGTTGTTTGAAGTCCCAGTACAGATCGAAATCGTCCTATCCGTCGAGGAGAAGATGCGAGAGAACGCCGCACATTATGGAGAACAGGGGGCATATGCACAGGCGTTTGGGTTAGGGAATTTGACGTACGCTCTTGGGCTGATTATTGGCCCACTTTGGAGCGGATATGCTGTTGAGGGCGCAGGATGGGGTGTGGTGACGCTCACGCTTGGAATTATGTGTTGCGTCAGCGCGGTGCCGGCCGCTATTTGGACGGAGGGAAATATATTCAAAAGAAAAAAGAAACCCAATAGTGGAAGGGAAGGAGAGGGAGAGCGGCAGGAGGTATCTGCATCTGTGGGAACCGCATCGGCGTCAGATTCCCATGATACTGCTCAAAATAGACCAGAGCCTGACTCAATTATCGTTCCCCCATCTGCCGTTTAGGCTCTTTGCTTGTTGGCTTATAGAAGCTATTCGGTTCATCCAAATTGGTCACTAGTTGGTGGATGCCTCGAACCACGATTTTTGGGATAAGATCTCGGACGAGGGAATTCCTTTAACGCAGAAGAATGCGTCTGACCGATAACCAATTTGGCCACTATCAATGAAACATACCCCCATGCGGGCTTCAAATCACGAAACGTGCTGAATGCAGGTACTCTGTTATATAGTTATATAGTAGGAAGAACGATGTATATACCCTTTTGTACATATATTTATGACAAAAACGAACCTCAAGATGAATGTGAGAGTGACGAGGAGCCTTAAATTTCGTGATGAAAACTCCACATCTCGAAAAAAGGACCAACTCAAAGGGCCAACACCAACACCAACCAACGCCGGCCTCCTAAAATTCTTAGCCATACCACTCGGCTGACTGCATGCGGTTGCATATTTATTTTAATCCAACGTCGCTGATAGGTAAGGAGGCTGTTTTGCTGTCAATTTAATCCAGAAACTCGAAACTCATCAACTGAGCATGTTGAAATATTGCCGAGTTGAGGCTCACGCCGATCTTGCTTGCTAGGGACATTCACTATCTGGGAAGGAGCGACCCATGATGGGCTACTAATACCCAACAATCCGATCTTGGTAATTCTTCGATCAGCTGAGAAAGGAAGGCACCATCCCAGTTGGGTTGGTCGGTGGTTCCTTCTTTGTTTAGACGGGAATTTCAAAGCTTTGGCCGCGGTTTATGTGAAAACACGGCAGAAGCGACGAGATAAACACTAGTTAAATACTAGATGCTCGCTTTGAAAGATTATACCCGCATTGCAGATAGCATTATCCTGTACGCTGTCGCCGATCCTTTTGGTTAATTTTGCCGAAAAACCTATTTCCTCAGTCCTGACTTGATAAGGCTACTTACTCCACAGAAACCGCGTGAAGCCTTGCAACCAGTGAAGAATTCTTTCGTTTGTTCCTTTTGAGTGTGAAAATACATGGCTGAGTAGCCTGGCACGCGTGCGTTTCACAGGACATTCTTTCATTTTGGAGTGCTTGGGTAAAACGGCCGATGGGGCAGTACTCGCGGGGTTGAAGATACTTTGGCTAAGAGTCAACGATAACACCTCCGAAGATGAAACGACGATTATTCAGGTTCGAAGAAATGGTCTTTTTCGTCGTGTTCCTTTTCTTAGAAATCAGTTTGGTCCACGCAGCTTGCGAATGCGGGTTCTCCATGGACGACACAAAAGATTACTTCACACATGTTATATACAACAATTTCAGCACATTGTCACCGTCGAAAAGGCTCGGTTCAAATCCGGATTTCATAAAGGATTGGGTCATTCAGGACTGGGGTGTTCCTCCGAAAGGCTGGGTGAAACCTTTGGCGATCGATAATGCAAAAGAAAACGTTTTCCTCCGTGAAGGCAACCTTGTATTGCGACAACAGGGGTACTCGAAAGAACAAGCTTCGAAGAAAAGAAAAGTGAGTGTGGCTTCTATTGCCAGCCAGAACGGCGACATTATCCACGGTAGTTTTCGGGCTGAGCTGAAGCTGGAAAATGCGAAAGGTGGAAGCTGTGGCGCATTCTTTTGGTATCGTGTGAGTAGCTATTTCTCAATTCTCTTCACTTTTCTTTTGGAGAATATGATATTTAGAGAGGGAGGGTAAGCACAAGCTAAACTCTTTGGGTCGAGTTGTTCTTGGAAGACAGGACGACGAGAACGAAATTGATATCGAAATTCTCTCAAGGGAATTCAAATCAAATTGGTTTCCAGTCCACTATACAACACACCCCGCTCTGGACGAGAATGGACAAGTCATCAGCAATGCCACGAAAGTGATTCCACTACGCGACAACGATTTGCTGAACTCCTTCCAAAGACATCGGTTTGATTGGACCCCGGAGGAGTTGAGATTCTACCAGAACTCAACACAGGTGCATTCAAACAATCTGCGAATTCCACACGCTCCGGGCCATGCGTACTTGAACGTTTGGGCAGACGGCGGACAGTGGAGCGGTGCACCAAGCACAACCGATGTATTTTTGACCATCAGGCTTATCGCGATTTACCACAATACATCCAAGAGTGATCAAGGGCTCGACAGAGCATTTAACGAGCAATGCAAGAAGGCGGGAGGGCCATCGAATGTAACAATATGTCTTGATACGAGCATTGAAAGTGGGATGGTAGACCCTTCATCGTCAGCATCAACGGTTGTCCCGTTGCAAATTTGGATTCTTTCGTTGTTATGTGTAGCTTTAGCCGTTGTTGTCTCAGCTCTATGAGATAATCAGTCAAGGATACTTTTGGTGAACCTATCGAATTTAATAAATAGTATGATACCTTAGGGCTTTATAATTCTACCAGCCCCCATACCACATCCAGTTTCTATGGCTTTCCGATTCATGGCTGCTTTGCATATAATGGTTTTCGTCAAGTTCTTTCATAGCAGAAGCCTGTTGTCTTATGTAAACCTGGTGCTTGCAAGGTTCCAAACTTTGCTCCAGTATTCGATCCGAAGATGCAGTGTCAGAGGGCGGACGCTCATTGGTGTGGAGAGTTCTTGCTTGATTCCTTGGAAGGTTGGCCGAAATTGCTGTTGGCGCGGATATCAACGGAGGCCGGAATTTTTGCCGCCCAACCCCCACCTAACCTCGGGGGAGTGCTCCAAGCAAACCCTGGAAATGCGGGGAACGCCATCTTTTGTGCTTAAATTTAGGTTAACGGTACCTTGTGGGGCCCTTTTCGGGATTTTTTTTCTTTTTCTTTTTTTGTTCTCGATGGGATTCACTGATCCGAGTGATGGATATGATTGGTAAGAAGAGGGCAAAGGAACAGCCTGGGCCTGAGCTCGCCCCTCGCTATCAAACCCTAGATTGGTAATATATCTTCATATACGTAGTTATGAATTATCTTTGGCTGACCCATGCCTACGCCGTATTGCTTTTCAGCCATTTCACGGAAAAATTCGCTGGGACAATCTTCAATTCTGATCTCCATCATGTCCGTCTGAGGGCAATCGCTGCCGAAATCTTCTGGATATAGTCCTGGTTTTTGAGGTGGAATAAGCCTGCATCGATTTAGACTTGGTGTGTAAGGGGTATTCGATGCTTCTGTAAAGTCTCCTTTGGTCTGGATTGAAATGGCACCTTTACCAAGCTGCGGGTTTGAACTGGCAACCAGTGATCCTGGAGAGATAAATATTTGGACGAGCTTTCGGGGTTAAGAGAAGTTTGCATCTGCAGATACGCTGCCTAGCAAAATATACATGCAAGACATGTAAAGCTGTATTCCACATCTTTGCATTGATTCATTGATGCATCCTGTTTGCCAGGTTGGGCAGATCATGTCGCGTAGGGGAGGGATTGGATGGACTCTCGAATTGTCACTGAAAAGTTGAAAGGCGACCGGGAACAAAATGGGGTGTAAGCCATCAAGAGAATAGCATTTCCACATTGACTGCCTCGTTGCCTATTTGAGTGACTCAGAGAGAAACTTAACTTAGGTATGTGTGCATACAAATTACGCTCCATTTCGAGGTTAGGGTCAGCCTAGCCATAACTGGAATAGCGTCTTAACCCTTTTCTAACCTCAGTCAAACCTTCAAGAGCAGAACCTCGCCTCTGCTGTGTTGATGAAGGCCATGATGCCACCAGTTATGCACCTTGGGAGGCTTGAATATGATGCTTTTACTCTGATACTAGGTGCATAACCCATTCCGAACAAGGTCACATCACCTGATATGAGCCTGCTGCTTAGATCCCCGTTTCTTCTTTATCCGTTTCGTAATAGTGGTTCGCGAGGCCGGTATCAATTCCGGCCTCATGAAGTATATAATCCGCCACCATCTCCCGCAGTTTTGACTGTCTTTCTGTTCCTCAAGAAAGCACCTTTTCGTTCCATTGTTCCCTTTTCTCTGCTTATTTTCTGTTGTTGATCAATTAAATTTCCCTTTTAAGTTAGACTCTGTCTATTATACTTTCAAGTACTTTGGTTCCATATATTCATTCCCCCTTTTCACCTCCACCCCCAAGTACACCTTGTCACAATTGATCGACAAGATATATTGCCAACTATCATCTGAAGTAACCATGAAGAAGTCTGAAGCACCTTGTTCTACCTTGGAACACTTCCCCCACCTATTCGACACCCCTGACAAGCTCTCGAGAGACATCGACCCCTTTACCATCACCACCTCATCGGGGTTCTTGCCTTTCGAGCTTCCTCCTGTAACCTTGCCTGATGCTTTCAAGGCATTGGACTCTTTGACTTCTCGCCTGCCTGTCGTCAAGGCAGACGGGTCACCTGGCCTCCTAGCTACTTATGAGCTTGGCCCAGCTGTCCTTGCTGAGCTTCCTGACCTTACTGATGAGGTGGATAAGCTCCTCACAGAGGATGGTAAACCGGATAGATTTATGATCACAGCTGTATTCAGGGATTATACATTCGTCTGCTCTGCTTACTTACTAGAACCGTGCTATGAGAAATGGTCCAAAGACCCTGCTGGCGGTTATGGGCTTGGCCGGGATACTTTGCCGAAGTGTATCGCACGACCTCTTTATCGATGCTCCGAGATGTAGGTTGTAACTCTGACATTCTCCATATTTTGTTTATTATTACTAACGCTGTCTCTTGCAAGCCTCGACGTACCGCCCTTCATGTCGTACGCAGCTTCTTATGCGTTGTTTAACTATACCACTGCTGATCCCTCACTGGGGTTAGAGTACTCTAATCTTAGGC
Source organism: Blastomyces gilchristii SLH14081 (assembly GCF_000003855.2). Lineage (NCBI taxonomy): Eukaryota > Fungi > Ascomycota > Eurotiomycetes > Onygenales > Ajellomycetaceae > Blastomyces > Blastomyces gilchristii. Next base: position 2,931,305 of record NW_003101677.1, on the reverse strand, counting down.
TCATTCGTGCTTTTGAGCGTGGACTTGATCCCAAAAGCTCCGAAGCGGGATTCATTCTGACCCATGTTGATATGGTAAAGGAGTCAGCTGCCTTAGTCAGTGGCGCTGTCCGCATACTCAACAAGCTGGAGGAAAGTAAAGAACCCTCGTCTCGGGAAGAAGTTAATGACGCCTTCAGGGAAATTCTCAAGGGGATGGCGAAAGTTGAAGCTTGTATGGAAGGTAAGTTGTATTGCTCCCACTCGATGAAGCAAAGCATTCATTCATAACCCTCTAAATAGATATGTGGAAGAACTCCAAGCCTAGTGATTACCTCTCGTTCCGCGTATTTATCTTTGGTATCACATCTCAGGCAATGTTTCCAAATGGCGTCGTCTATGAAGGCGTCTTAGATAACAAGCCGCTAAACTTCCGTGGAGAGAGTGGCGCTAACGATAGCATGGTAAAGATCCCTTGATTCCACTTAATGCTCTGGGTATTTTATAGCTGAGTTGCCCTTCATGCAGATTCCGCTACTTGACCACCTTCTCCAAATTCAAATGCCATCTACACCATTGACGACAATTCTACATGAATTCCGCGCCTACCGTCCGCTTCCACACCGTCAATTTTTGGCACATGTGGCATCCAAGGCAGAGGAGGTTGGCGTTCAAGAATTTGCCGTCCAAGACGCGGAAACAGTACTATTGTACCTGAAAGCCCTGGACCATGTCCGGAGTTTCAGATGGAGGCATTGGCTGTTGACGCGAGAGTACATCATTAAGCGAACGCCATATCCAACAGCAACTGGCGGAAGCCCAATTATCACGGTACGTGAAGTAATTGTTATCGCATGAACCTCTGACGAATCATATATATCAACGCGCTCCCTCTTTCCGTTTCCAATCCTGTCGCAATAACCTAGACATTCAGTTATGACGTACGTCGTGACTGAAACTAACACCATCAATTGCAGTGGCTTCCTAACCAACTTTTCGCGGTACTGGATCTCATGATCTCAATTCACGACAAGTATGTCGCTCCATTTACCAGCAAGGATCTCCCTACTGTCGTCGGCACGAACGGTGCCCAGAACGGAGCGGCTCCCTCTGAGCAGAAGAAGGTCGAGAAGCTGGAGTCCTTCTACTACTATCGAGCTCAGACAGAAGAGATGATGACGCTTGTGCGTGATCAAAAGGATAAGCTAGACAGAGAGGTCGCTAGATGGTGCCAGGAGCGCGGTGTATGAATTATATATGGGATAATTTCTATGTCTTAAAACACCCATTCTTGCGCCTATTTGTGGCTTGGAAATGTGTTACTGGTAATGTCGGGTGATATATCGTTCGATCGGCATTCGGTATTTCAATAACTAGGTTTTGGTTTCCCCTTTTCGTTGAACTTAGCTTTCAAGAAATGCAATCCAACTATGAGTGGGCCTTCTTTTGCCGTATATTTGCTCTCCTTGGCTAGAGGATAATTGTATGAACGAGGTAGATATACTTAAAGAGAGGATAAAAGGCCGAACATTGGAATACGAGTTCTCTTTCGCAGTGTTCGTCGTTTGGGCCACATGGCAACAAGCCCTTTCATAGCTACCTTAGCTTCTTGCAGAGCGCCGGCCGACCAGCATTTTCACTTTCCAAAAGGAGGGCGTTCAAGATAAGTTCTTGAAAGGTGAATCGCAGCATGCTTGGGAAAGTGATTTCAAGTTCTGGCAGGTCATGCAGTTAACAAGCCCAAGTTCAACCACGCGTATCTCCTAGAATAGACCAAAAAGGAATGAAGGCGGGGGTGTATGTAAGATTTCGTCCTATTATCTACGCGGTGAGGCTGGAGGGATAGGAACCCGTTTTCGCCCTTCCAGATTTATAGGTGGTGGAATCTCAACCCCTTTGCTCCTGGCATAGTCAATGAAATCCCTACTAAATGGCGTCTCCATCTTGTGAATGACAAGCTTTTCAAGTTTCAACTTATCGCAATCCAGGAGCCGTTTCACGCTGTGTTCTTTCACCTGTGTCCGGGAAATGTCCAGTTCCTTGATATTAGGGACCATGTCGATTATGTTTGTGATAATCTTGTCATCGATTTCTGCCAGGCCACTGATGTTTAGAGACATGAGATTCTCTAGGTTGCCTTGCATCATCGCTATCAGTAGGTCTTCTACATGTAGGTGGCATCCCTCGAGATCAAGGTTTGTGAGGGACGGTTTCGATTGAGTGAGAGCAATAAGAAATGTACCCAATTCATCGTATTGGAAGCGCTGGAGAATTAGGCTTTTTAAATTCGGTGTCATCGCTGATATGGTATTGCTTGGTAGGATGATTGGGGGGTCATACTCGCTCATGGATAATGAGAGGTGTTCAATAGATTCGGGTAGTTTAGGGTAATTGTTGAATTTTATGCCTAGAAGCCCGAGACGCTTGAGTTTTGGCAGGTTCGAAATTTTTGGTACGTCACTCATCCTCAAGGTTGTAGAACATGATCTGTGGATGAGGTATAACTCTTCAAGATTCGGGGTTATATCGAATAGAGTGGCCTGGACTTTAAATTAGTACCTGAGATGGAATGCGGAGTCAGGGGCTAAGTACATTTCTTAGAAATGGTAGATCTAGTGGGGAAACATCATGTGGATGTCTATAGTGACGGCATCCAAGGACGATTAGTGACCGCAGATTGGGAAGTTTAGCAGGAAACACTTCGTAGTCACTAGGCGGCGCAGGCTTGATATGAACCTCGACCCGTTCAAGCAACGGACAATCCGATAAAACCTTCATGAAATCAGAGAATGTCATCTCGGATGTTGCTGAACAGACTAAGGTTCTTAGACTAGTGAGAGTGTAAACTGGCGCAAATTCGAATTTCGGGTAGAAGCCTGGTAGAAGCTCCAGGTGTTCTAAAGAAGGAATCTTTTGTAACCCGGCCATAAGCTTAGGAAAATCGACTGATTGAAGATTGGCTATTGAGGCGCGAGTCAATCTCCAGTGTGATCTGCGTAAGAACACCTGAATTGATTTGAGAGAGATGGGTCGGTTGGCTTTTGAGAGGTCAAGATGGGTCCATAACTTGGGGAGCGAATTTAACACCATATTCCAATGCTTAGAAACCCGGAGTGCTGAACTTTGTAGCATCATGCTAGTTTAGTCGGGAGGTACAATGAGAGAGAAAATAAACGAGAAAAAAGGGGATTCTCACAGGAGGGACTTTAGATCCAAATATTCTAATATCATGGACATTAGCTCAAATGGTAAGAGAGCAAAATAATCTATGGGCTGCTTAAATCGTTTTTCTAACTTTGCCGCTAATTTTTTGATTTGCTATGCAAGAGATTAGCCCGCTACGCCATGGAAAAGATTGAAAATTCGTAGTGCAAAGGAAATTAACGAACCTGACGGCCAGCGTCATCTGATGGTAATATACGAAGGGCATAATGGTAAGTCTGGAGCGCTCTCTCATGTTTATCCATCAACTGGAGAATTTTGGCAGTACGTAAATATCCCTGAAGGGAAAATTAGTTATGATTGCTCTGAGTATCATTATTTGTAGTTGGAAGAAGTCTGTAGAATAGCATACCCGGGAGTCAGTTTTATTCTCCTCGATCATCCGTCTGCCATCCTGAAGGCCCGCATTAGGCGCCTTTAATTTGCAGTGAGTTGCAGCTCTATTGTCCAAAATACCAACGGTGTCACCTCCCCCAATTTTCAATGCCTGGTTTTACCTAAGGAATTTAGTTATGGTTATCATCCATATCGGTGATCGCACGTATACTTGCCTGGCTAAATGCAGCAAGTGCTCTGTGAAAGTTGCCATACCGGTATTGAGATTGTCCGTAAACTTGAAGAGAATTCGCGTCTCCTTGAGGCATGTTCAATAAATATAATAATGATATGCTAACTGAGATGACTTGCCACAACTGGTAATGTAAGTGACTGACAGGAGTTAGATGGCTTGAATGATCTGTCTGGCGCTTGACGAGGATGACCCGAATTACGCGCTTGTGGTTAGCGCCAAGACGCATTTGGGCTAGTTTTGCACTGCTAGGTCTAACGGACAACCGGAGTAATGTTTATGTTCTTCCTGATTGGGAAATGTGTGAGCAAACGACTCAATGGTGTCGGCTTGACTTCAACGTCCAGGGGCCAGTGCTGTGGTTCCAAGCGCCCAAAAGAAGCAGGAAAATGGAGACTCAAAACCTATCTACCGCTTCTGATTACATTAATAATCTGTTACTTGCGCGAGGGTTGCTGCGCAATGGGAAACCGATCGATTTTGCACGGCCAGAGAATGCACCTGGGGGCGTGGATGACACTATGTCAAGGGTTATAAACCTGGTTCATGACCTAGTTTTGAGAAGAGATGTTTGTATTAACAATTTATTTGGACAATGTGCTACAATTATAGAAGCTGATAGTTTCCAGCGCGAGGCAGAGCAAAGGGAGAACCTGGCGACAAACATCAGAGCACTTCGGAGCACAGAAGCGAAACAAACACTCGAAATTGTATGTTGTAGCTGCCCTCTGCAATTCGAACATTTAAATCTAACAAAGTCATTTTCGTTTTTGCTTTAGGAGCGACTTCAAGCCAAGACCACGGATTTGTCTCGATTGTTGGCACTTGCTGAAGGCCAGGAACGCGCCTTTAAGGCTACTATCCACAGCGCAGAGGTCACAAATAGAGGGCTAAAGGAGCAGATACAACGCATGAAGACCTCAATTCAACAGATTAGAAGCCAGTGCGCTACAGATGTTCGAAAACGTGACGTTGAGCTCCAAAGACTTAAATCTCATCTTGCAGAAAGACAGAGGGGAAAGCGAGAGGGACTTGGCGTAACAACAATAACAATAACCCCTACCCCGAAAGTTAGCATGGTTCGGAAGGCGTTGGAAGGCGGAGAAGGCCTGGAAAGTGTTGGATACAGTCTCAAGCAGGAGACGACTGAATTCCTGACTAATCTCTGCCAGGAGCTCAGCGACGAGAATGACGCGATGATTGGCATCGTGAAGAGCACCCTTGAGACATTGCGGAACTTGCAAGGTCTGTCAGATTTACCTGAAAAGGACACCCAGGAACAAGATATTCTTGGCTCCAATGCCTATGAAAGTAGCCGCTTGGAGACATCAGCTTCAGAGCTGACTCCACAATACGAAAAACTCTCCGCTGAAATGGATTCGGTACTTGAGCAACTTAGGTCGTTGCTCACCAATCCCTCGTTTGTGCCTTTAGAGGAGGTTGAAGTACGAGACAATGAAATATATAGGTTGAGAGATGGCTGGGAAAAGATGGAAGAACGATGGAAGGAGGCTGTTTCAATGATGGATTCATGGCACAAACGAATGGCTCAGGGAGGACTGTCGGTTAATATTGATGAACTTACGCAAGGAATGGGACTTGGGCTAGGACTTGAGAAACCCGAACGTGCTAGATCCGTGCCCAAAGCAGGAAACTTCGGCCCGTCAATATATGATGAAAACGATACTGGGGAAGGGGAGAGAGACTACTATGATGCCAAAGAAAATACAAACCCGCCCGAAATTCGCATAACGAGTCCAGCTAAGGCTGTGAAACAACGTGTTCTTGGCGAAGGAACGGGAAATGCATTCCGAGATGTACCCTCCCGGCGTTCTAGGCGAAGTTGGAAGGAGGACTCCGAATATAGCGATGATGAGCTTGCTTTGTCGGCTAAACCGAAAACGGCGCAACAATCACAGAAGAAAACCCCGAGGGTTGCTGAATCAAAAATTCCGAAGGTTAGTAGAGATCAGATAAGATTGAAGCTGGAGATTGAAGAAGCTGACTTGAAGCCAGCACAAAATACCGACAAGATCAAAGCTGTCGACCACTGAAAAACTTGCCAATGTTGAGTCAGAAGCAAAGGAAGCAGAAGGAGAACGCAAGAAGAATGAAAGAAGAAAGAGAAGTAATTCGTCGACACGCTCCAATACGAAGCCAAGGCGACGAAAAAGTACATTGACGCCGCAGGAGTTGCAAGATTTACTCCATGCTGGCACCTAAATTGGCAGCCAAACATTTCAGTCGACGACTCTATTGAGACCCCGAATTATCTTCTTTCAGTTTCAAAGCAATCATTTTCTTGTTTTGTGCATAAAGGGAAGGTTTTGGAGTTTACATATTCCACATCATCGTGATGGACATCATCGAGCCCTGGGTCAATAATATTTACAATGTTTCCATGCTTGTGAAGGACAGATGGAAAACATATGTGGCGGATTCAGTAATTTCTACTTATTTTCAGTCCTCTGAGATGAATCAGGGAGAAGTCGCACGTCTACGATATTTCTATCCAACACATCAGGAAAGTCGGAGTTTGGTTTTGTACTCTATCTATTGGCAATCACAAATATTGAATAATATATTGAAGATTTTCAACTTCATTACTATCCGAGATCCGTATGCGATTTTCGCGCGCGAGTTGGTGTGAATCTCAACCATTCTGTTCTACATGAAGCCCTATCAAGGTTGTGCTGTTGAATTAAGCATGGGGCTCACAAATAATGCTGGGCTGACCCTCGCTTGAGGAAACGCGGTTTAAAACATGTTACTATAGCATGAGCGCCCCGGTTATCAACATCACTGGGTGCTTCCCTCCAGAACCGAAGGCGAGCAGTGTTGCTCATCGTCAGATCAATGTAGAACAAGCTAGGTTTCGCTTTTTTTGTTTTTCAGTTTACCTCTCTGCTAATATCAAACGCAACGCAGATGTTCTATCCCACTTGCTGTTCTGTCCATAGCATCCTCAACCCATGAGTTTCTCCACATAGATTCTCTGCCTCGGTTGCATCTAACTAGACCCTCGGCTCAAATGGGGCTACATCCTTGGATCTTAACAGATATAAATGCTGAGGCCGTCTCTTGTGTTTTTACAAGTGACAGTAATGCTCAATTATTTCAGCAGCCTTTCGCTTCAATTCCCACTGTTCAAACTCACTTTCCTCGCTCCTGAGCGAACAAGTGTGTTAACGAACTTGAGAAGAAAAGCCTAAAAAAAGGTTCCGCAGCCCATTCTAACATCCAGCACTGTTGGTGGATAACGATGACAGACTCAACATTCTATGGATGGGTCGGCCAATCGGCAACCTCGCCGTTAATCCACACGACCTACCGACCAAAACCCTTCGACCCGACAGACATTGAAATAAAGATCACCCACTGTGGCATCAGTGGCTCAGACATCCACACTCTCCGCTCTAGCTAGGGACCTACAGATTACCCCTATGTCGTCGGGCACGAAATCGTCGGACATGTTACTCGCGTAGGATCTGGAGTAGCTACCCTCTCCTCTCCATCTCGGCATTTGAAAGTTGGAGATCGAGTGGGCATCGGGGCACAATCGGACTCGTGCCACCGACCAGAGTGCCCAGAGTGCTCTTCCGGATTAGAGAACCACTGTCAATACCAAACGGGAACATATGGAGGTCGATTTCGTGATGGGAGTAAGTCATATGGTGGGTATGCGAAGCCGTTGGCGAGGACCGGCATGGTTTACATTTAAATTACCCGATAGCTTGCCCAGTGCCGCTGCTGCACCCCTCTTATGCGCCGGAATAACGGTGTTTTCGCCCTTGGTGAAAAATGGCGCTGGGCCGGGTAAATCCATTGGCATTATTGGGATTAGAGGGCTGGGACACTTGGGCCTTTTGTTCGCGAAAGCGCTAGGTTGCGATCATATTACTGCTATTTCGCGGACGAGCGCGAAGAAAGCTGAAACGTTAGGTGGTCTAGGAGCGACCAAGTTTATCGCGACGGATGAGGATAAAGGTTGGGCGAAGACACATGCTCGATCATTGGACCTAATTATCAGCACTGTTTCATCCTCGGATATGCCTATTGGAAACTATCTGCGGCTCATGAAGGTAAATGGGCAGTTCATTCAAGTCGGTGCTCCAGAAGAGCCATTCCCAGCCTTCAGGGTATTTCCGCTTATAAGCAAGGGAGTCAAAATTGGAGGCTCGACAATAGGCTCTCCAGAAGAGATCCGCCAGATGCTCTAGTTAGCAGCCGACAAAAATGATATCCCATGGATTAAAGAACGTCAGATGGAGGATGTTAACAATGCAGTCGCTAACATGCACACCGGGAAAGCAAGATACAGGTATGTCCTGGTGAATAAGCCTGAGAGTGCCACGATGCTATGATTTGCGTAGAGGAATTGTGAGAACTCAGTTCCGTTGTATAGTACGAAGTACACATTGACATATATGAAAATTGATGACCGGTGCAGCCCCTCGTTTTGCTAAATATTTCATCAAGCAGCCCTGGGGTAGACAACTGTAGTAAATATGTCCTCCGTACACAACTTTATGTTCACAACTGGTTACAATTAACAACCTATCCATTGAGGAATTACCAAAATGGAAAGGAAAAACATGATAGTTTAAGTATACCGAGTATTCATTACATGTGAATGAATATTTAACCAGCAATATGCAGATATATTATTGCGTAGTGATTGTTACGGCTTCTTCCACGTCAGGGCGCTCTGTGTTGGTGTTACTACACCTACCCTAGTCACGTGCCACCCCAACCTATTTAGTGTAACTCGCGTAGTTAGATTACAACACAACACAACAATGTTATCCTTCAAGAGGTTATGAAGCCCTTTGCAAGCAACAAAATAACTGCAATAATATGCAAATTGACATCTCCACACATTGTTACAAGTGTGCCTAGATGATTTATTAAGTGATTGAACTCATGATTAATCTAAGATCTGAGAGAATGTCTGATTTAATAAAAGAATATATATCTCTAAGATGAAGAAATAAGAAAACATCAGAGTAGTAAATATAAGATCACAAATCACTGTTAATATTAATAATAAATCAGAAGATAGCTTCTGAAGTATTTAAGCTAAATAAAATTATTACAGAGAAATAATCTGATAAGTTTAATAAATATAAAAATCTGATTAAAGATATCAATAAGATATTAGATAATATAGAGAGTTTAAGTAATTAAAATAATAATAGTTCTATAAGTAAGAAGACTTATATAAGACTTGAAATTACAAGACTTCAGTATAAGATTAAGTGAATAAAGATTAGTAGAAGTAAAACTCTTATAAATAATAAGATAAGAATAGATCTGATAGAATATCTTTAATAAAAAGAGAAAATATCTATTATAATAAAAGTTCTTAAAGAATTCAGAAGCTAAGTAAGACTTATTAAAAAATTAATAGTTCTCACTGAATCTATTAACTATTTAATATAAAGAGAGAAAATTCTTTTAACTATAGAACAGTCTGAAACTGATAATATTCTTAAAGATAATAATCTTAATAAGAATATTACTATAAATATATAATATTTCTGAAAAGAATACAATCTTTGATTATATAATTATATATAATCTACAATTACTCTACAGATCAAGACTTATTTCACTATACTTAAGAAGTTTAAATTATTAACTTATACTTTATAAACTATTATAGAGAATAACTTTTCTGAGAGATCTGCTATATATAGACTGACTGTCAGAACTATGAATTTCATGTTTGATTTCATTTAATCTAGTCTCATACATTTCTTAGCATGAATTCCACTGGGACTGACTATTAAAAAAACATGTAAAGTAACTATATATCAGATCTTAAAATGAAATCATAACTTGAAAAAAATGAGAAAGTGATCTCATTTAATTCTATTTAGTCTCATTCTTGGCATAAAGTTACTATTTTTAGACATTTTAAGGTTTTTTTTAGACTATTTTTAATTTTTTAAAAAGTAACACTTTTTGATAATGCTCAAATGAGATTTAAAGTCATTTAAAGTAATAAAAATAATTTAAATTGAGAAGTGGAAATCATGGTCTCATTTGAAAAATGTGACAAGAGTAGACAGTAAGTTTCACTGAAACAGTATGAAACTACTATTTAATGTTAAAACTGTGTAATGGAATCAGTTGAATTGATAATGAGACTATCAAAAAATCTGATCCTGGTCTCAGACACGGTCACACGGTCAGTCTAGCTATATATAGAACTTATTTATTTAAAAAGCTTATTAAAATAATCTTTAAAAGTAAAGAATTTAACAGAGCTTTTATTAAATAATTAATTATTATCAGAACTGATTATATCTGTCTAAGATATAAAATTAAAAATATTATATTTTTCAATAAATTACTGATAGAAGTTAATAGAGATTGAGTATTCTTTATAAAGAATAGAATAAATCAGATTAATAAGAATAATTTAAAATCTTTAGAAGAAGACTTTATAAGATTATATTATAATATTCTTTTACAGCTCTCTGCTGTAAATGAAGTAAATACTGATATATCTAGAAATTCTATTAATAATATATGAGATAAGAATAAGAAAGGCAAGAATAAAGAGAAAGATAATAATAAGAATAAGAACACTGAATTCAAATCTGAATATAGAGATAATAACACAAGAACCTGCTATTATTATTAAAAGATTAATTATATTCAGACTGACTATTGAAAGAAATACTCTGAGAAATGTTTTTTAAACTTCAATATTAATAGAAATAAGAATAAAGACAAGAATACAGAGAATATAGATACTACTTCTGTTTATAATATTATAAAGTAAGTATTTTATATTAAAGAAAAGATCTATGTAAGTGATTAGATAGAAAAAAATACCTGAATTCTAGACTCTGAATCAGATGCTTATATCATATCTTACAGAGATCTTATTATGATAAAATCTTAGAAGATGAAAGTAATGTTAAAAATAACAGACAGAATAATAATCTCTGCTATAGCTATAGAAGATATAAAGATTTCAGTGAAAGAAGTAAATATACTATTAAATAATATCTGCTATGTTCTGAAGTTAGAAGTGAATCTTATAAGTATAAGTAAGCTTATATATCAGAGTTATATCTATAAGCAGTTAATATATAAGAATAATTATATTATATTAATTATATCTCTTAACTGTATATTCTTATTTATAGTAAGATTAAATGAAAATAATATCTATGAGATAAAAAGATCAGTTATATACAGAGACTTAATTCAGTTCACTATACTTAATAGTGACTTTAAATCTATAAATATATTACAAGTGAAAGATCATATAATATTAATACTATCTGATAGAAATAATATAAAGATTACAGAACTTATAATAATACAATAATATTAAAAGCTAGAATATCTGAATTCTGTAAATATTATAAGAATGATAACAGATCCATACTTAGAAATAAGAATAAAGAGTGACAAAGCTTTATTATTCTATAAAGTCTGCATTCAGATAAAAATAATACATTCAATCTTCACATCTATAATATAAGCTATTAAGCTGATAATGAGATTCTTCATTAATCTGATAGAGAGTGAAAAAACACTTTTTAACAGAAATAATATACTCACTAGAGAGAGTGTAAGTTATTAATTAAGTATAACAGACAATATAATCTGTTATAGATAAGTGATTCTTATAATAAGAAAGAGAGAATTTACTATTATAGACTTTTAAATTGTGTTGACACGCTCGAATCAGACAGGTTTAAGTGCATGTTTCAACTCTCTCAACATAATCTCTCTACTTACAGCTGTCTCACTACAACAGTCATGCATTAATCAGTACTGAGCTGAATGACTACCTCTGTCACTCACTTAATCACTCATTATAGATGAAGTGTCAAAGATCATAAATCACAATTTTTGTAATCAAGACAGTTAAAATGAGCTTCTCTCTGTTTGAAGCAGTTGCTTAATCACTCTGCTCATTCAGTATTATATCTCTGTTGTCTACAAGTATGCTGTTCTCTCACAGGCACAGACATAGCTCATTTTTACTTTCATTCACATGCAACTGCATCTTAGAAGAGATCTTGATTCAGATCTGCTACTGCTACTAATACAGAACAGTTCTATTCTTAACCTGTTATTCTTTCTCTGTGTATCTTATTAAATGCTGGAGTTCATCACTGCCTGTCTGTACTCATGATATAACTGAAGTGCACTCACAGTACTGCCTACAGTTATCAGAAAAAATTTAATAATAAGATATTAGATATGTTATTTCATCTGAGTGAATCTGATATTAAGTATCAGACTGATCTGACAGAGTTATCAGTTCAGTCTACTCACTTCAGTAAGACATTATAAAGATGTTAATCTTATCATCAGATTCTTACATGTGTATCATCAATGAATTCAGATACAGAGAGTATCAGCAGCTCTGATTCTTTTCACTGATCTGATAATAATAACTTAGATAACACTGATGAAAATCTGTCAGATATTTCTTCAGATTTTGAGAGCTCAGTCATCATTAAAGCTCTTAGAAATTGTGTAATAGATTGCTGAAAACTGTGAGTTTCAGAGACTTGTCTCACAGAGTCTTCTCTGCTTTGTTGTCTTGATACTAATCATAAATAGTTACTATGTAAAGTGAGTAAGATAAATCATCAACTTTAAATGAAATTATCTCAAGAAAGTGCTCTGACAAGTCTCAGTAAATAATGTACATCTGTTTTTCAACTGAGTTTTGAGAAAGCTGAAATGCAGTAAGAATGAGCATCAACTCTCAAGAATCAAGGTTAAAGACTTACTTAACACTGACTGAAAATATTTTCTGAGCTATTATAAGAAGGAGACAGATGATGTGATAAGTGAAAAGATGTGAAATAAGATTCTTAATATGAGTTAGAATATGATTTATACTCTGAGTTCTAGACTGATAGTATCTGTGAGCAGGGAAAGCAATATCTTGTAGAGAAGTATAATCTCAGAATGCAGCTGCATGACAATACTTCTATCTATATTGAAGACATGATTCTCTACAATGAAATTATTCTTTAAACATAGAAGAAATAATTTTATCTGAAATTGCAGTGTCTGCTTCTATGCTTCTATAACATGCTAGGCCTCTTTACTGTCAACTGAAAGACTGCTATTCTTGAGATTTAGTATAAAGATCTCAAACTATCAGTGCAGTGAAACTCATATAAAGAGTTACTAGTACTGATAGTTAACTTCATATTAACTTGTATCAAGAACAAGTTTGATATGAAAAAGCTGTAAGTGACTTCTCTCAAATTCTCACTCTGATAATGTGTGTACAGTGACTCACTAGCTGCTAATTACTTCAACTTTTTCTTACAAGATGATAATCTCAGACACAGTAATATATTTATTTTATCTGAGATTATTTATAAAATCTCTCTTATCTTCAACTCATATATCTTTCTCTTTGACTTTCTGTTTCATACTGAGGCTTTTGAGAACTTAAATCTAAAAACAATGAATGATGTGCAATGACTACTCTCTGTAGCTGACTGTCAGAAGCTGGAGCTGCTGCTGAAGCAGAAGATAAATGAGTGATATCTCTTTTCTAAGATAATGATTGTGAGAGGGCAGATTCGCATACTGCGCGACACACTCATGCTACTAGACTTAAATCTGAAGATTATAAGTGAGATTCACAGATGGCTCAACTCATTCTACACTCATCAGTTTCAGCATGATAAGAGTAAGTTACTTAATAAGAGTGATAAGCTGAGAAACCTTCTACATTATCTTTCACACAGAATGCTAATCTGTGTGCAGAGTTTGTCAGTGACATGCAGATGAATGTCATTATGAATCATGTCTCAATGAATACATTTATTAAATATTATCAGATTCAGTGCCATGCTAATCTGCAGAAAGTGATGTGTGAACTTGACCTGAACTGAAAATGAGAGTGAGTGTTGACTGAACAGAATTGATTGTGTGATCAATGACAGCTGCAGCATCTCACTGATGCAGAGAAGCACTCTGTGAAGTAGAACCCGGAGCTGCAGACGCTCATTTATACACATCAGAAGATGCAAGCTCTGCTGACTTGAACTGATAACTCAGCACTGCAGCTCATTATCAGTAAGCTCAATCAGAACATCATTAACACCCGATAAAGGCTTTGCTATAAGCAAAGAAATGAGGTGCGCCAAGGCTTCAGCTGAAAGCAGGTGATAATCAATATTAAGTGCCAGCTATCTGAAACTGTGATCTTCATTAAGCCTGCTCAACCACCTTTCAGCAGAGTGTTTGATATTCCGTCAGAACAAATGTATCTTCTAGAGTGTCTTATAAGTGTGCCTATGTCAGACTCTCTGAAGAATGAATGACAATGATGTAATAAAGCAGTAGAGATAGTGAGGCAGTACTGTGACTTTTCTGAGAGCAGACCTTGAAGAGGACAGCTACTGCAAAAAGCATCAGATGATAATGCTGATCCGGATGAAGAAATCAAGATCTTGCAGAAATGCTGTTCCTTAGCTCTGACCAGAGACAACAAACTCCGGGTGATTGTGAAGCACATCCGGGATGCTTCAAAGCCGGAGGCATGCTTTCAGTGCTGAAAGAAATACTTCAGATATGCTGATATTCTGAGGCACTTTCAATCTACACATCTGACTGATTGTTAATACAACTTCTGTGATTTAATGTTTGAGAATCAAATAACTCTACAACTTCACGCCTTTAAGATGCACTGTCTAAAAACCTGATTCTGAAGCTAGCGCATTTGATCAGCCCTGTATTCGAGTTGATTTTAGACACTATCATAACTATACCTATTATCAATATATATGCTTCAATACTTTCTTTTCATCTGTTCTCCTTGCCGGCTTTTGAATATCTTAATCTCTGAAGCAGGTATGATCATCCCTTCCTGCCTGAAAGCGGTTAGAACACTGGAATGAAAGGTGAGTGATGATTAGGTATTTCAAGAGCCATCATTTTTAACCTGAAGGTAATGATTTTGACTGAATTCTTAGCCTCTTATTCTGCTATTCTGCAGTTCTGCAGTTTTGATGATTTTTACTCACTTCACAAGCACTGTTTGATGTTGCAGTTTCTCAGCCTGCTATACTATAATAACTTAAAAGATGCTGATCATCTAAATTAATAATTGTGCCAAGTTAGTGTTGCGCGCCATTTCATGACTGCTTTAATAGGTTATTATGACCAAGAATGCTGATCACATAACTCATACAGTAACTCAAAAACTCTTGAGTCTTAATGCTATTTTAAAATATTCTATGTTAGAGCTTTAAATCTAGGTGCAGAGAGAAGTCTATATAGTATAGTAGTTACCTTATTAAATTTCATCTACACAGTGTCATTCATTGTATTTCTCTTCTTAGCTATCTCACTGTTCGTTTGAACAGAAGAATGACTTGTAAGAAAGTGTGTGTCATTGTTTAACATCAGAAGATCTTCGGCCTGTGAGGGCTGAGAGATTCAAGCTGAGTGATACTTGATATTGAAAAGAATGATTCTGCTGAAATCACTCTTTCTACTTCATGTAACTTAGACATCTGCTCAATTTTGATTCTAACCTGAAGAAGCTTAGGCAGGAATTCACAGAAAGAAAGGAAAAGAACTAATCATCACAAGAATGCAGACAAAGCTGGAATTAACTATGATTGTAGAGCTTAAGTGAAGAAGTATAGGGCTTGAACTCGCGATATCTGCTATTAAAAAGCAAGAAATATGCTCAATTTCTGAAGCTGTATGTCTTTTTAGTATGCTATGTATGACTCTAGCTCATCAACTGCATGGCCAGCCTTCAAGAATAAATTTACGCGCAAATTCAATCAAATTGACTGAGGCTGAAGAGAACCTGCTAGTTCAATGAGTTCTTGACCTAGCTAAATGAGAATTGCCCTCCCGGCCGGCATTTGTTGAGAATATGATGAATCATCTTCTTACACTACAGCATTTCATCTCTCTTCCCCCCCGCATTGGCAAGAACTGAGTGTTAAATCTAGTTAAACGCCGTACGGAGCTCAAATGCTAATATATCAGACACTACAACTATGACCAGGCCAAATGTGAGAATAGAAGAGTTATTCAGTAGAACAGAATTAAGTGTCACTTTTCATGATATTACAAACATTGTCATACTTTGAAATGAGTTGACCTTTAACAAGTATCACATTTTTAAAAGTACACTCTTCAGTGTTAAATCTTCCTTGCATCAGTCTCACTTCAACAACTCTCAGTCATGATCATTCACTCAGCTTCATTCAAGTACTAGTGTTAAGCAGATCAGCTGAAAACGCACATTCTCTGATAAAGGCACACAGACATCTAAACAGTCATGCTTCAGCAGTCAACTACTCAGAATAGATCAGCAGAAGAATAAATTAACTTTTAAAATTCAATCATTCAAATATCTGAGCCTATTTGATAAGAATGGTAAAGAACTTTATAATAATTGAATATTTCACTGCCTGATGATCTCATTGACTAATCAGTTAATTTACAAATATTATTTACCTACTGAGCTTTTGAAGGCTCTTTATAACAGGGTCAAGACACATCAGTTTCTTTACATAAAAGGCAATATTCTACACTGAGACATATCTGAAAATAATATTATTATCATCAACTCAGAGACTATTAACAGTCATTTAAGCATACTAATTGATCTGAATCTCATCAAAGAAATTGATACACAGAGCAGAGTATAACATCAGACTGACACTATGAAATTTATAGTCATTGAGATACTTCTTAATATTAACTATACATATTATCATGATCTTGAATCATTCTTCTATATGCTGATCTAGTAATGTGCCTGTCATGACTGAAGAATGTCAGAAGAGTGATAATAAGATAATTACAAGAACAGTATACTGAATGATTGATACACTGAGTTATATAAATAACTCACAAGAATAAAACAGAGGGATATGAAAACTAGCAGCTTTAAGTATCTTTTGACAGAGTTTTCACCAGAGTTCAAATGCATCAAGTCACTATGTAGAGCTATACAGAATATACTGTTTTCATTTGAGAAGAATGAGCTGATTGTTGACATGCTGAGAGAACTGGAAAAGTTATATAGTCTGATTATCAAAGCATATAAGAATGTGATATCTCAACTTGAAAGTGAATAGGTGATAATATACAGGTACTGTTAATCTCTGCCTGACTGAATCCTGTCACTGAGAAATTAAAGAATGAATTTAGATTGCTACATCTCTCTTATTTTCACTTCTTACAACACTTCTCACACACTTTCTCAATATTAACATCTCTCATAATGCCTTCTTCACAATGCTCTTAACATGTCTATGAATATCTCTGCTATGAATCTGATATGTATTAATTCCGATGCATCATGCAGTACTTGACTAATATCAAGAAATTAGATTTCTTATAAATATCAGTGAAATATGAATATAGAATATTTAGTTGATTATACTGATTCTCTACTGAGTTAAGCCTGAGATCTTTTGAATATTGCTTATCATATCATTGCATATCTGAGATATCATACAAGTTAGAGCACAGGGCTAGAACTTGTTTTTTAAAAGAATAACAGAAGTAACACACATGACTGTTTCTATGCCACAACAGCTCTTTCTTCTATTCTTTTTATCTTCTTTCTTACTTTAAATTCTTACAGATAGAATCAAGAAACTTTTCAATCTTCACAGTGACTTTTTCTTACTCAGCTATGATAAAATGTGAATATGACTTTATCTCTTCAGCAATTTGTTAGCCGCAGAAGCAATTGAGGCTGTAATGTCAATCTGAGTGAAGAAGCTTGCAGCTCTCATCACTGAGAATGAAGAGAGATTCTGATGACATTGTTCCTCATGACAGTATCTTGTACAGAAATGACACGGTACCAGGTGATTGCATTTCAGCTTACATTAGTGACAGAGCAGGCAACTCAATGTTCACCACTTACTGAGCAGTTGTTTAATTGTATTCTGACAACATTATTCCTTGCGACGGTATCTCATACATGAATAACAAGGTACCAGGCAGTCACATTTCAGCTTATGTCAGTGGCAGAGCAGGCAACTTGATGTCTGCTGCTCACTGAGCGGTTGTTCAGTTGTCTTCAATTTTGAATTAGATATCATGATTACAGCAGGTGAGGGAGCTGGTATCAGAGAACCTAGTGAAATAGTTGCAAAGCTAGGTTGAGTTGTTCTTATGCTCATCTGTTGTGCTGGCATTGACAGGGGTGATAGTGATTGAGATGATGAAGAAATAGATGTGCAATAAGCAGGCTCCGTGCCATAAGATAGAGACATGAATTGACTCAAAGTACCTGTTGATGAAGAAAGAAAGACCTGGCCTGAAGTTGATACTGTGAATTCACTCTTCAGATCTGGTGGTTCTGGACATGTGATAGAAACAAGGGAAATGCATGTCTCATATTTGTACCAGTCTGTATCACAATAATTCATTGCAGCAGAAGCAATAGATGTTGACATTTTCAAGATATGAAAGGCAAGCTGGCAGGAATATGCAGTGAGAACATACAATGCTGGAGAAAACCAGTTATGAATCAGAAGAGAACAAAGATGTAACTATTTCTCATCATAGAAGATTCTTGAGATTTGAAGACTTCTGTGATGTCATACATGAGAGCGGGATCTGTCTTTATATGCGATCAGCTTGAACTTGGCACAGAGAAGAATGCACAATGTAATTCAGCATCTGAAAGATAAGAAGTCTTGCATATTATTAACTGATAAATCAATTGAATGAGTGAAACAAATCAGAGAAGAATAGCTTGTTCTTTAGATCAAAGAGACATCTAGTCATTGTTAAGAAGCAACATCTGCTTGTTCTGTATTATCATCTTCTGTTTCCTTCATTGCAAATCTAGCTGAGATGAGGCCTAGTTGTTATCATAATTGAAGATGAGCACTAAGTTCTAGCTTGCAGTAGTAAGACGGTCTGCATATACATGAATCAAAGATTTTCAGCAACAGTCTTTCTAATGTTTATAAAACACATTCTTGATATGCAACTAGAAAACACTGATTGCATCAGGTTTCAAGCCATGCTTGAAGCTCAATGTTCACTGTAGTAGAATGCAGAATGAGACTCACTGATGCAGATTGAGAGCATAGCTTAGTGATTGAATTCATTTCTTAAAACTCACTCAATCTGATTAATTTAATGAAATAATTGTTTATTAACTGAGTTGTTCTGAAGCTTGATTTGTTTTCACATAAAAGTGAAACACTCAGCACACTTCTCTCTATTATTATTATTATTATTCTTCAATTATAAATGTATGCAGTCAGAGACTATGACATCTACCTGAGAATCTTTAGTTCTCAGGGTTTTTCCTATATCTATAGAGTCAACTATTATACATTTATCAATTTCAGATATGCAAAATCAGAAAATTCCAGCCCAGAATACAAAAACTGTTTACAAATTGCAGTATTTCTACACCTTCTGATACTTTGAAACCATTTAAAAATATCATGACAAAGGAAAAGAGAACATAGTCTTAAAGATAGACACATTAAATAGATAGATAGAAAAGAACAGAAAGAAACAAGTACAGTAAAGAGAGACTATAACAAAATAAAATTACTAAGAGATAGTATATAGCTGTTTTAACAGACTATATCTAATCAATTTCCACCTCTTCATATTCAGACACTTCTGAATTCAGTCATTTTCTTGTAGCTGCTTGAGTTTCTGATAGAAAGTCTATTAAGTATTTAATTCCTGTCTCAGTTGAGAATAAGAACCTTATATTTAATTGATTTAAATCATACTTCTTCTTTAATCTGACTCTGAGACTATTGTATAATGCACAATGCATTACAATATGCTCAGGATTTTCATTTGCATTGCAGAATGAGCACTCTGTTGAATCAAATCTATCATCAAATCTTTGTATATAGGATTTGAAATAATCATGACCTAGTTTCAGCTGAATTATAGATGAGAATATTTTCTTTTTACATTTAATTGAACAAGATTTTCACTTTGATTTTGTCTCAAATCTTGAATAATGTATGCTCTTCTTGTATTTCTGTCAGCTTTCATTTCACTTGTTTAAACAAGATTCTTTTATCTTTCTCTTTATGAAAGATCAGAATACTGTTTTTTGAATAGATCTGCTTAATTCTGAACCCTTTTTTGCAGCTGAATCAGTCAATTCATTGCCATGAATATTCATATAAGCAGGAACTCAATGCAGATGAATTATCAGTTTTGATATTCTTCTCTTTTGAATTTTCAAAATAGAGTTTAAAATTAGTTCAAGATTCATTTGATCATTATAAATCTGACTATTTCTAAGTCTTTTTAAAGCAGCTTGACTATCAGAGAATATTCATGTCTCTTTCAAACTATTTCCTCTTTTATGAGATTTTATTTCAATAAGTTTGAAAGCTTTCACTATTACAAATAGTTCAGCATCAAAGACTTCAGATTCACAGCCTAAATTTCAGAAATCTGAGATAAAATTGATATTATCTTCAGTATAAGCAATGCCTGCGTCTAATCTATTCAAATTCTCACTTTTGAAGTCATCTGAGTAAATCAGAATAGAGTCTTTTATATTGATTGTAGAGATCTTTTTCAAATGCTGTTCATATTCTCTCTCTTTAGATAGTTCACTTATTTGTAAGTCTATGAGAGATTCAAGCTTTTCTCTTCAGAGAGATATCTTCTCATGATCAATTTTCTCAACATTTAATAAAGAAAATTGATTCTTAATAAGTGAACATAGTCTATACAGTTGAGAGGACATTTTCTTTAAAGCATTATTCTCATTTCAATCAAGAAATCTATTTCAATTCAGTTCATTTCCTGAGTTAACTGATGGAAATGAAGAAGAGACTCTTTCTCTGATTATATGATTTGAGCTCATCTTCATGACTCTCAGAGTATAGTTCATACAGGCCTTTTCAAATTGAATAACAGAAGGTGGAATTGAAGTTTCAATTTCCATTGCTTTAATAGGAGATGATTTGAATGCTCTCAGAATTCATTTCAAAGCTCTGTTTTGTAGACTTTGAAAGAGTTCAGTGAAGTTATCTTGATTGTTTCATCAAACTTAAACTCCATAATCAGCTACTGAGATAATACAGGCTATGTATAACTGTCTCATAGCCTGAAAGAATAGACCTCTCTCAGTATTTGATAGTCTGATTATGCTATTTAGTAGTCTCTCTACCTTGATGATTCTTTGTTGAATATGATATTTAAAATTCAACTTAGAGTTTAACCATACTCCTAGTCATTTGACATTCAAACTGGGTTTAATCTCTTTATTCAAAAGAGTTAGACTTAGTTCTTTCTTATTAAACCTGGGAAAAAAGTGAATTAACTCAGTTTTATTCATATCAAATTGAATTAGATTGATATCTGCTCTAACAAAGATTTCCTTTACTGCTTTCTCAATCACTTCTAAATTCTCTTTGATTGTCTTTGAACTGTAGAGTAGATCAATATCATCTACATAACTTGAAGATCTCACTATTTTCATCTCTCTATTCTTGAATAGATATGCAGTGTATATTGCAAATAAAACAGGTGAGATTGAAGATTCTTGTGATACTTCTATTTTTATCTCAGTTTTATCTTGTTTTCTTCTATCAAAGAATAGTTGTATAATTCTTTTAGATATGAAACAATTAACCTATTTTATTAGAGAAAGTGATAGTTTTAATATCTTCAAAGTTTGAATCATCTTAGACTTTGAAACATGATCAAATGCATCTTTTATATCAATAAAAACTGCAGTTGAGACCAGGTCTTTATGCTTTGCTACTTGAATATCATGAATAACTGATAGAACAGTATCAATTGCAGAACATTGTTTTCTACCTCTCATTTATTCATTAAATAGAGGAGAATCACTAATAGAGCTTATAAAAGATAATCTAGTAGCTATTATCTTTTCTAGAATTTTTCTCAAACAGTTCAACAGAGATATTACTCTATAAGACTTAGAAATTGAAGCTTTTCTATTAGGTTTTGCAAGAATTACTCCAGTAGTCTCTCTCCAGCATTCAGGGTGATAATCATTTTTTAAGAGATTTAAAAAGAGTTCAAAATATTCATTCTTCAAGTAGGAATATGTGTTTTGAATACTTAAGTGATTAATTGAATCAGGCTCTGCAGCAGTTTTAATTGAGCTTGAGAATATTGCTGACTCTAGTTCATCACATGTAAGCTCAGGCCATTCCCAGTTATTTTCATCAATATATTCATAAAATGACATATTCTTCTCTTCTAAATGTGATGAGTTTTGAAAGAGAATTCTCATAAAAGCTTGACATTTTTTCTCAAAAGAGTTTGCTGTATACAATTCATTCTGAAATTCATATTCTAAGGTTGAAAGCTTTGCTACACTTCTTGTTTTAGTATAATTGAAGGCTTTAAAAACTTCTTTTTCTTATGCTTCTTTAAGAAATTTGTTCCAGCAATCTGTTTTGGCTTTTTTAATATCTGAAAAATATTCATTTTGAATAGCTTTGAACTCTTCATCAGATATTAAGTTATTCTTTCAATCTCTCTTAGCAGTGACTAATTGCTTTCTTTTAGAAGTGATATTCTCATTTCATCAAGATTTGAAATACTCAGAAGACTTTTTCTTTGAAATATTTTCTTCAATACTTGTTAGAAGAATAGATATAATCAGCTTTACTCTATTCTCAAGCATTTCATTTGAGATATCTTGACTTTGATTTCAATAGAGCTCACTCTGTCTTTCAGATTTCAGCTGTTTTACTCTTTCTTCAACTGCTTTTCAATCAGCTTTTTCAAAGTTATACTGATTAGAGAGAAGAGGATTTTCACTTCTTTATTTTTCACTCAGTTCAATATCAAATTGAATGATTTCATGACTCAATTCTGAGGTTTCATTTGAATCAATAAACCAGTTTATAAGTCTTTTTTCAATTAGATTTTGTGATATGAAAGTTAAATCTATGATAGATTTCTGTTTCATGTCTTTTCTAAAGAATGTTTATTGATCTGACTTGTTAACTAAATCTATTGAATGCTCAAAAGTTCATTCAATCAGTTTATCTGCTCTTACTGCTCTTATGCACTCTGAGTTTCATCAGAGATGATGTGCATTGAAGTCTTCTGCAATTATAGAGTTTTTTAAGAGAGTTATATTTAAAAATCCTCTATCAATTGTTCAGATATTATTGTTTTCTTTCAATGACTTTTCATTATAGACATTTATAAGTTGAATAGTATTAAACTCATTATCTGTATCTATAATATCACTCACTAGAATATCAGAGTCAGATATAATATCAAATCTCAGATTAAATTAATATCTTGATCTTTTTCTCTCATAGATCACTACTCTTGATTTTATCTCAGATTTTTCAGAAAGAAAGCAGTAATAACTTGAATGAGAAATAATGTACTTTTACTCAGTATCAAAGTTTGATTCTTGAAGAAGTACAAAGTCAACTTTTTATTCAAATACAATCTGAAGACAAGAATAAATGCAATTTGAGTTTCTATTCACATTATTTTGAATAAATGTGATTTTTAAAGAGTTTTTAAACTTTTTTTGTTGTTTTTGTTGTACATTCATACTAAAAGAGAGTGAAGATAGAGTAGAATCTAATCACTATCACCAGATAGTAGATTATAACTATTTTGAAAAGCAGGAATCTCAACTGCTTGCATTCTATCTAGTTTATTACCAGAGTCATTTCTCAATTCTCTAATCTTAACAGAAGTTTGAGAATTCAAATTCTGTTT
Organism: Blastomyces gilchristii SLH14081; assembly: GCF_000003855.2. Classification (NCBI taxonomy): domain Eukaryota; kingdom Fungi; phylum Ascomycota; class Eurotiomycetes; order Onygenales; family Ajellomycetaceae; genus Blastomyces; species Blastomyces gilchristii. Next base: position 2,907,818 of record NW_003101677.1, on the reverse strand, counting down.
ACATTTAGCTGAAGAATTGAAGTTTGATGATCTAGACAGTTAAGAGTTTCTTCTTTTTAAGCTTACAGTTGTAGATTTACTAGCTTGACTTTTCTCTTCAGTTTTAGATTCACTTTAAGCTTCATCTTTTCTCCAGTTCTTCTGAGTTCTTGGAGTAAATACACATTCTTTTGAGCTAGATACATGTTTTTCTTTGCAATTGGAGCACTTAAGCAGAGTATATTGACATATTTCATCTCTTTTTAAGCATGTTTCACATTTATGCTCACTAGTTTTATGATCTCTAGCACAGAATATGCATTTTGAGTATCTGAAACAAGAGATTGCAAAGTGTTCATATCTTTGACAGTTTGAACACTGTGTTTGAGCTTTGAGATTTATTCTTGAGTCTTTGTATTCATGAACTCTCATTTTCAAACCTGCTACTCTTACTTCAGAGATTCTTGATTGTTCAAGTGTCTTTATATATACTAGAACAGAGGCATTTCTTCTGCTCTGTCTCAACTCAATTGAATTAAGTCACACAGGCTCTTTTCTCAGTTGAATAGAATTGTATTCTTCTAATTCATTTTTGAGAAGTAGCATTCCTTTCTCACAGTCAAAAATTTCAACTGAAATATTATGAAGAATGAATTTGTCTCACTTTTCATCTCTCTCAGATAGAATTGTTGTATTCAGTAGAGATTCTATTGCTGATTTTCAGAGATTCTCATTCTGAATGAGGAATTCTGCACTGAATTCAGGCATTGTAGTCAAAATAATAGAATTTTCAAAGAAAGATGGCTTGATTGAAGCTATAACTGATTTTTGAACTTCAATATCAGTCATTAACTGAGAAAAGAACTGCTGATTAATTTCATTTCTAATTCTGAAAATGAGATTTGAGTTTAGCTTGTTTTTTTGCAAGATCTCCTGATTAGAGACCTTGAGAATAAGTCTTCTATTTCTGAAGATTTGAAAGTTCTTCTCTTTTTGCATTTCTTTTTTTCTCTTTCTATGAACAGAGATCTGAGTAATATTCTTCTCAGTTTTCTCAGAATTTTGAGCAGGTTTTGAACTAGCAGGTTTTGAACTAGCAGGTTTAGAGACATCAGATTCTGCTACTTGAGTATATGTTTTCTTCTGATTTGAAGAAGAAGATGAAGAAGTAGAAGATGAAAAAGAGTCAGTGACTGTACTAGAAGATTTCAATGTTTTTTGAATTGTGTTTGAAATTTCAAGTTTGAACTTGATCACTTCTTGTAGTTGTCTAGCCTGAGTATGAAGAATTAACAGAACTTCTTCATTCTTCTCACTTAGACACTGATTTCCAAGAATTTTGCTTGCTTTTTCCAGTTCCTGAATTTCAAGAACTTGTTGTTTCTCTATTTCTTCCTTCTTTCTTCTCTTTAGAATTTCAATCTCAGAAACAGCATCTGGGAAAACATCTTTTTCCACATCAACTGAGTGTACTCTTGAACTCATTTTACTCACTGAATGAAAAGTTGATCTTTCTGAATTTCAAGAACTTGTTGTTTCTCTATTTCTTCCTTCTTTCTTCTCTTTAGAATTTCAATCTCAGAAACAGCATCTGGGAAAACATCTTTTTCCACATTAACTGAGTGTACTCTTGAACTCATTTTACTCACTGAATGAAAAGTTGATCAGACTGTTACAATTGAGAGATTTATCAGTCTATTTTCAAATGAAAAGTTGATCAGACTGTTTCAATTGAGAGGTTTATTAATCTATTTTCAAATGAAAAGTTGATCAGACTGTTTCAGTTGAGAGATTTATTAGTCTATTTTCAATTGAAAAGTTAGTCAGACTGTTTCAAAAGAAGAATGAAAGACTTTTGTGTATAAAACACCTGATTTTTTTTCACACTAGTTCAGTAACTAGGTTAGATTTTTGAAGAGAATCTAATAAACTAAAATTGATTTTTAAGATAAATTAATAAAATCTTTACAAACTCTTTCTTGAAATACAGTGAGAAAAAGTATGATATCAATTGATAATAAATCAGATAATATGACAGTTTTTGAGAGAAAAACTGATAAAAAATAAGTTAATTTTTTGCAGAGAAATTGATTAAAATCATTCAATTTTATTCTAAATCATTCAATTCTTCTCACACAACAAGTGTGCAACTCAAATCAGTTAATAAAGAGTGTAAAAGAGAATTAAGTATTAATAAAAGCTCTTCAGTCACTGAAAAAGTAATTCTTATTTAAAAGAATATGAAATTATGACAGAAAACAACTCTGTTTTTAATTCTTTGTAAGAATATTGTATAAAACTCAGAGAAAAACACCTTACTTTTTCAAGAGAAGTAAAAAACTATTTCTAAGATCTTTTTTTTTTTGCATTAACTGCTACAGAAGAATGAGATAGAAACTGCTAAGATATACACTACTGTATACTCTCTATCAAGACTTTCCCTCTTCAGAGTCTTGATATTATAGAGAATATAAGTCTGTTTCTATATAATAATATAAATATTATCAGTGGGATGTAGAGGAACTGATTATTTATATCTTAAAATAGAAGGCTTTGTCAATGATTATATTAATATAGAGTTAATTCTCAAATTCAATAGAAATCTAGTGTTGCTAGACTGACCGTGTGACCGTGTCTGGGACCAGGATCAAACTTTACAGTTGTCATATTGCCTAAAAGCATTACTTCTGATCATGATTTGTGTTCATTACATTGATTTCAAATCACATTATTTTAAATATTAAAGATTTCAGATTCACTTTTCAAATAAAAATCTAGTCTCAGATAAAGAATATGTTTGAATTCTTAGTCACATTTTCATTCTGATTTCATTATTGAGAATGGCATCAAATGAGATTATGAAATCACTTCTCACTTACATAATATCATAACATAGTGCTCATTTGTTGAAAATTCAACAGAGAGTGTTATCAAATATCATTACTTTTCTGAACACAGGTCATAATTCATATAATTTTAATTATGAAAAAAACATAAAATATAAAAAAAAACAAAAAACAAAAAACAAAACAAACACAAGAAAAAATCACATTAAAAAAAAAAAAAAGAAAAGAAAAAGAAAAAAATAAAAAATAAAAACAAAAAAAATCAAGATTGCAGAGCTGCAGCACTCTTAAAATACTCACTTCTCAGAGTCTTTGCAATGTTTATTATCAACTGTGTATTTCTCACAGTGAGGGTAATATGACTGTGATGAGTTATTGTCTTAATATTATCTAACAAATAATCAGTATATATCTGTATAAATGTGAATAATTAGAAAACATACACTTAAAAAGTGTGGTCAGGGTGAACTCTGCTGCCACTTGAATAGTATCAAGGACAGAATGCTGAAATCAATGATTTCTCTCATTGATTTCACAGACAAGGTGTGCAAAGATGATCTTGAGAAATATAAGATTTTTCAACTTCTGATAAAAATGAATCTCACAGAGAGACTCTATTTTCATGATATCAGAGACTGAGTGTTATCAAAAAGTGTTACTTTCATGCAATATATATACACTTACTGCAGTAATTCACTCTCTGCACATGTGACTGAGAGTTGTGGCTTTTTCACACTGCACAGCTCTCTCTGAAATGCTGCTGTCAGTTTACAACTCACACAGTCTCTCAGTTCAGCATGCACTGTGTATATGCAGCTCTGTGTGCTGAGGCTGTGTTGATCATTATGGCCTGGCGTGATACTCACTTTTTGCAAGCCATGTTTTGTTTAAGAAGAAAGAGAGAAGATGTGACTGTTGTTTTATTGAGAGAGAGATGAATAATTAGTATTATTGAATTAATTTAGTTCATCTGCATTTAAAATTTGATTAGTTTATACTCTTCAATTTGAGGGTTTCTATGAGTGTTTTAATAGTTTTCATACCAGCTTGAACTTAGTGATGAGTTGAAGAAGAAGAGAAAAGAGAGAAGAAAGAAATGAGAATAACTTATCTTTATAATATGAAAATAGAGAATCACTGTAATCATTCTTTCTAGCAACAAAGATCTGTTTTCTGCATGTATTTCTGATATAGATTATATGATAAATGTATACAAAGAATATCAATAGTGCATGTATTGAATGAAGATAATATTGCTATATAACACTGTAACTGTTTCTGTACATCTCTGAAAGCTGTTAATAGTTTCTTTGTCTCTTTATGTTTGATAAGTTAATAATATATTCTGATGCACTTCTTCTTTCATCATCATTATCATTATCATCATTATCATCATCATCATCATCATCATCATCATCATCATCATTATTATTATTATTATTATTATATCATTGCCTGTCTTCACTCTCTCTTCAACACTTATCAAAATCAATCATGTCATCTCTCTTCAAATATTCTGCGGTCCTGCGGACCATCAAGGCGTATGAGTGCTGTCACAGATTGAAGAAAGAGAAGAAGAAGATGTTCAAGTGTGAGGAGACAGATTGTAAGACATATTATAATGCCTTGAAGAGACTCTGCAAGAGAGCAGAATAATAACAATTTTAAGTAACACTTCTGATAGATTTAGACTGAACTAAGTATAGAAATAATGTGAATGACACTGCCTGTGAGAGATTGAAAAAGAAGACAGTGAAGAGTCTCATGCAGTAGTGATGAGACCAGGAGAAGTTCTGAGAATGATTTGAGATCAAGATGAAGAGAGAGAGAGAGAAGAAGAGTGTTACTGTAAATAAGCAGTAGCAGAAGAAGATTGAGAAGATATTAAAGTAGGAGACAAAGAAGTCAAAACTGATAAGTTTTTTATTAAGAGATAATGATTTTTGATAACACTTCTGTTCTCTAATTGATTAGCAGGAGCTGACAGAGAAGAAGGGAATTGAGGCCTTGTTCAGGTCTCAAATGCACTTCATGATTCAGAACATTGAGAAGACAGCTCTGCTCTCTGAGCATGTCAATCTGCTTACTACTGAGATGAAACCCGAGGCAGCAGACCAGGAAATGCGGGATTTTGAAGCACAGGTTGATCTGGCTGAGAGAGAGCAGTGAGAACTCTTCTCTGAGAAGGCAGCAGAGAGAGATTTTAAGATGATTATCATCTCAGATGAGAAGAAGAAGAAGAAGAAGAAGAAGAAGAAGAAGAAGAATGAGAAGTGAATTGTAAAGAATAATAAGAAGAATGAGAAAGAGAAGAAGTAGATTTTTTTCTTTTTATATTAGTTAGTTATAAGTTTAAGTTTTTAATTATTAATAATTAAAATTGATTTTGAGTTTTCAAAAATTATTGTACAAGTTGTAATCAAGTCAGGAATGATATATATATATATATATATTTAACTATCATGATTCACAAATCACTATAATGTATAAGTATTAACATTTTTTCAACATTGATATTCACAATATTAATATATTTTTAATAATATTATCTGATAACACAATTTAATAACACTCTCTTTCATAATATTAATATATTTCAAGAAATATAATAGAGATTAATCAAGATTATTTATTTACTTTTATACATCAATGATATTCAATCTGAGTTAGTACTAAAATTATAACTAAGCTAAGAAACAAGATTATTTTCTCTTATATTAATTCTTCTTACACACATCAGTGATCAGTTATTGAAAATAAATTGTTATCTTTCTTAAATTATTATCATGTCTTCTGAATTCACTTCTTTCAGTTCTTTTATTTCTATTGAAGATTCACAAACTCTTCAAGAAATCACTGTGAATCACAAAGTCTACATTGTTTATAATTCAACACAGAATGCTCTCTTTCAATTATAATGAATAATCACTTCATTCTTCACATCTGATTCCAGGTCATGAAATTTATGAAAAACTCAACACAAACATTGAGATGAACTATGGAATAATTATTAACAGGTTGTATTGTAGATTACTGAAGAGTCATCTCTTTACTGCAATTACTGTAACTTCATTCAGAAACATTCATCATGAACTGATCATAACTCTGAAGAAATTTCCTGATATCTGAAGTCATCAGAATGCAGATAATAAAAGAAAAATAATCAGAAAATTACTACTGAGCTGATAAGTTACTCTATCAGATAATGATTTTTAATAATACTAACTTTCTAATTTGAAGAAAATCATGTGAAAATGACTCTGTATCAGTACTCTGATTTCACAACTCTCATCTGATAACTTCTGTGAATAATTACTTCACATGTGTATATCTCTGAATCTTCCTCTTTAATCAATTGAAAACCCTGAATTCTGAACACTTCTTCAAATGCTTAATTCAAATCTTCATATTTCACATTGATTCTGTCTTCAGTTCAATCTCAAGACACACTACAAAGTCAATATACAATATCTAGAATCAGAGTTGAAGAATCATTGAAGAGTGTCTCTCACAGTGAATGCATGAACTAGTATAAACAATCTTGCATTTATGAAAGTTACATGTTATTACATTGATGAGAACTGGACTTATCAAGAGACATTAATTGAATTTGAATCATTGATCAGTAGTCATACTGAGAATTATATGACAGAGATATTAATGACTGTGATTAAAAATGACTATTGAGATATTAGTCTCAGTCTTCTTACAATTATAACTGATAATACTGTGAATAACTACACTATGATGAAGAGCTTGAAGCAAAAATTGACTTTGCATTTCTGAAATGATAAACAAGGTCATATTCTCTGTATTACTCATGTGGTTCAACTTGTGATACAAACACTGATAAAGAATCTTAACATTGAGATGAAGAATAATGAGATGACTGATTCTTGAGATGAGAATGAGATGAAAGTGATTACTTAAGTAACTTTTACATTCACTTTGCAAAAGATAATGTTTTTTGACAACACTTTTTAATATTACTTTTTGATAATGCTTTTTGATAACACTACTGTTAATTTTGAATAGATTGACTAATAATTTAAATATCATAGATTTGAAACATTGCTAATGCAATTTGTATCTCTTCTAAATAACAACAATGATTTCATAATATTTAATAAATAAACAAATCAGTCACATCACTGAATATGATACAGAATGTTAGAACACAGTGAAGTTCAATATATAAAATAGCTGTTCAGACTCTTTAATTGTGTCAGATGATTGATCATTGAGTGTAACACTCTGATTGAGAAAAGATTCAAATATTAAAACTTTCAGATATGAAGTGAACTCAGTTGAAATATGTGATTGATTTACTGTTTCAGTTTTATAAGATAACAAAGACAGTCTCAATCACTCATACATCAATGCTGCAGTCAGTCTGATGAGTGTATAACAGTTTATTTACTCATCTTGAGAAGCAGTTGAATCACTTAAAAAGAAATTCAGTCTGAGATGATGCTATAGTGCAGGCTATTATTGCTGTAAGAAATAAACTAGCATATTACTACAGTAAAATGAAACAATCTTTTACAGAGTACTATGCTGTAGCAGCTCTACTAGATCTCTTCTGTCAAGTTAATATCTACACTTCTCAAGATTGAACAGAGGAGAAATGAGACTCATATATTAAATTAGTCTGAGACTACTACAATATCAACTATCAGAGATTTGAATGAGCAGATATTCAAGATGTGAAGACAGTGAAATATAATTCTCTAGTAAGTAATGATCTTTGATAACACTTCATATTATATAGAACTATAATACTAACTTTGAAACAGAACTTACATACATTGATTACAACTGAAAATCAGACAAAACTACATGCTTATAAAACTGAATTTGACTGCTATCTTCAAGATGATCTGATGAATTTACACACTAAATCAATTCTAAAGTTATGAAAAATTGTTAAGAGTACATATTCAACTGTTGCACTGATAGCATGTGATATTCTGACAATTTCATTGACAGGGGTGAGAATGAAGTGAAAGTTCAACTCAAGTCAAGATATTTATCACTATTACTGAGAACAATTATAAGAAGAAACAATCAAGAAACTCATGATTGTAAAATATGAAATTATCAGACAGTTTAATATCTCTGATCACAGTATATCAGAGAAGTGTAGTTTTCATGAGAAAGTGAAGAATAAACTTGTACAAGAATGTATTTAGTTGTTTCATGAGTATTATCAATAATTGTTATCAAATTCTGATTATATAAGTAATCACTGAATGAACTGAATGAGACTGATTTTGATCTTCAGTCTCAGTCTCATTCTGATTTTGAAAGAATAATCATCTTTCACAGTTTATTCTGGAAAATTACTCTCATTTCACTGTTCTTGAATTAAATCTGGTCATTTTTCACACCATTTCTCTCAGAAATGGTCCATTTTCAGATTTTTTTAAGGCTTGATTCTGGTGGGACTCACGCCAAGAAATGTATGAGACCAGATCAAATGAAATCAAATGTGAAATTCATGATCCCATCAGCCAGTCTAAGTGTTGCTGTTCTCAATTCCTTGCAGAATCTATTGAATATTGAGATATTAAAACTAGATTTAATATATCTCACTGTGCAGGGATCAAAGGCTCAGTCAGACCTTGAGATATACTGAATTTATAGTTGTTGACATGCTGTTGACTTGTTCTGTTGACTCATTGTCTGCTGATTATGTATTGAGTACTGTTGCCAAGGTATCTTTTTGTATTGTTCTGCCGGGGATGGGCCAGATTGAGAGGGGCGGTACAAGGGTGAGACTTGATGTTGATGTCTAGATACACTGGAGACAGACAGGGTATTCACAGAGATTGCACTTCAGAAGTGTCTGTTGATTATGTGCTTGATATTATTGCCGAGGTATCTTTTTGTATTTTTCTGCCAGGGATGGGCCAGATTGGGAAGGGCGGTATGAAGGTGGGACTTGGTGTTGATGTTTTGAAACATCAAAGATGGACAGGGTTTTCGCGGATGTCACTCCTCAGATATCTCCACAATTACAGATTGAGGATCTTTCAAAATCGAGAAGATTGGTGCATATGGCTAGGTCTTTTCACCTTACAATTTGTATGGCAATTTGGCCCGGGGTTGTGGTGTGGTAGGGGAGAACGGGGGATAATCCCACACAGGAGTTTCGAACAATGTCTGGTTCACATTTGGCTGGATAACTCCACCACCACACGGGGTATGCGGTCGGCGATGGGGTCAAAATGCTTGTATGATCGAGGGCTTTTCGATGGATCTATCAGTGGGTTCTTATTCAAAAAATCGAGTGAGTTTGTGGTGGAGCGGTGGTGAACTAATATTTATATATTGATTCGACACACTTCTCTCTAATTTCTCTCAAACTTTTCTCAAACCTCTCACAGAGCTGCTAAATTTTATCAAAGATCTAATAAATACATCACTAACTTATTCAAGTATTCAATAACATTGCAATGAACTCAGCGCCAGTTTCTCACAATGAACACAGTCATTTCACTTCACAGCACACTCAGTACAGGTCTGGCTGGAATTGAAGAACTTCACAAGCAACTTCAAGACAGGAGAGATGAGAGCACAGCATGTCATGAAAAAATAGATGAAGATTTCTGTTCAATTAGTACTCTAGAGTATTTGATCAGACAAGACTCAACTCTTGTCACTGACACTGTCAGTGCTCTGATATTATTGCTGACTAACTATGAGTTAACTGTCTATCAGTTATTTTTACATGATATTTTAAAACTTTGCAGCTGTGAAGTCATGATACTGTGCACTGCAAGCCTTGGAAAATTTCAAGTAGTCTGAGTGAGATTCATCTTTATATGCACTTCACTTGAACTTAGTATCAAAGAGAATATAACTTAACTTGTAATTCAGCATCTAGAAGACAGAGAGTCTTGCATAGTATTAATATTAATATGCTAGTGAAATAAACCAGAGAAAAATAGCTTGTTCTTTAGCTTAAAAGAGAAAAAGAAAAGAGAGATCTAGTGTTAAGAAGTAATACTCTTCACTCTGTACTATCTTATTCTGTAATAAGAGAATTGATTCTGTCAGTAAATAAGCATCTTGTATGATCTCAGCTGAACTTTCATTGAAGAAGTTCTCATTCTTATCAGTAGAACATATGATTTAAATAGAAGAAATGTGATAAGCTGCAGGTAGATGAGAATACAGATTAAGAGTCACACTTTAAACAATTATTAGATGCTGAGAAGCTCTTTCTTATATACTACTATAGATTGGTCACTGACTGAGGCAGAAAGCAGTCTAACTTATAAGACTGAATTATCATTATTTCTGTTCAGTTGATGAAATGTTCAGTTCTACAAGTATTACCTCTGTGTCTTATTATAGTCTTTTCTTAACACAGATATTCAATCATGTTCTCACTTCAAAGTTCCTGTCTGTTGCCAGCTCTCACAGAGCAAGATATAGAATTTCTTCTTATGCATAATAAAAATACATCTGAGTTTGTTATAGTTTGTCTCTTCAATTTGTAGAATACTAGTTCTGTGATTCATATGAATTTACATCACCCTGAAAGGTTCAGAGAACAATATTCACTAACTAAGCTCTTTTCAGATAAGCATGCAGATCTGATAAGTGACTCACTTCTTTAGAATTTCCCTGTCTCACAGAACACTTTTGAAAGTGATGTTTCAAGACATCACTGTGTGTGAATATATTTATGCAGAGTACACACTTATAGAGGCACTCTTCAGTGTCTGCAGAAAGAAGAAACAGATTAGTAGAAAATTCACAAAGTTGTGAAGAAGAAGGCTCTTACACTGTAGTATATGCCTTTTGAGATTCTTCACATTCAGATAGCTTTTATTGCAATAGAGACAAGAGAACTTTCTATCTACATCTCTGACCGGAATCATCATACTCGCAGCTGCATCATGAATATCATTCACAATCATTGCAGGCCTGCCTGGCACACTGAGCAAGATGCCTCTTCACTCTTGTGATTTCATAACCCGAGTTTGAGGCTGTGCAATTGATGAAAGTGTTGAACCCCTGTTTTCTGTGTTGCTGAGTGATGCTGGCAGAAGGCTGAGGTAGACTTGTCTGCTGTTATACAGAGATATGAATCATCCCCATAGTTGGCTTAAGAGGGCCGGTCTCGGGCTCGCTGAAATGTGTGCGGTCAGATACCAGGGCATATCATGTGGGCTCAGTGTGTAAGAAGGTTGCTGCGGGCGCTGGAGTGAAGACAACATCTGGGATTGAGACATCAGAAAAATTCCTTGCGAAGGCATGCTGCTGAAAGGCAGTGTCCAAGCTTGGGGTTTGAGACTGAAATCCATGAAGAAGGAAAATAGAAAAGAAAGAACAGTCAGTTTTCCAATACTGAACTGAGAAGAAGCGCGCTTTTGTATCAGTTCAATGCATATCAAGAAAGCAGCAATCTCATTGAATACACAGAGGCGTGTAGGTGCTGCGGTAAAAGATGTCAATATTCTTGTCAGAATGTTCAAGAAGGTTGCTGAATAACCCCGGCTATCACTATTATAATTATAAACATATTCAGATGGCGCGTTGCTTGAGGAAGTTTAGTTTATAAATATATGTGAGAATGAAATGATGTTAAGACAAAAGAATGTGCCAAATAAATTAACTCACTGAGAATATGATTCTTGACACAAAACAATTAAAGACAAGAAAATAGATGCAAATTGTTCTCTGAACACTATAAAAACAGGATTCAATTAATCTTATAAATCTCTCATATAAACATGATAAAATAGATAAAAGAAAGTAAGAGAATGTGACATATGAGTAGAGCTTCTAGCCAAACAATGAAAGGAAATAAAAGAACAGATGTAGTAAGAGAAAGATGTGAAGAAGGTGTATATTCTTCTTCTTTTCCTTCTCAGCGCCCTCAGCACTTCTTCAGTAAACAATAGAAGTAAAGAAAGAATGCATGAAATGATAAAAGTCTGCTTAAATACAGAATTGAATAATGAGTGAACATGTATAGAGTTAAAAAGCAGGTCTCACTCTGAGTCATCATCTCAAGACACATCTATTCATTTGAAGAGAAATAGTGACTTCTCAGAATTATTAGCATTTACAAAGTATTAATTCTGCTCTTTTCTGACTTCGAACTGATGTGTTCTGAAATTGATATAATTCTTGTAGTGAAGGTCAAGAACTTCAAGCTCTTCATTCTTTCATTTTTAATACAATGATGATGTTGAGATGAGATAGAAATATTCACTTAAGTATGAGTTCAAAGTGACTATCTTTCTCTCTGTGACATGTGTTGTCTTATCTCAGTCTTTGCAAGTCAGCTGCATCTCACAGAATATCTGAGCAGCTCAATAAGTAAGATCACAGATTCAGTGAAACATTTTATGTTCATGTCTGACAGAAGACTCTTATTAACTGTATTTATTAGTTTGAAAATTAATCAAAGCAGTTAAGAGACTCTATCTTCAGATGACTTGCAGTCTCACAGTATTCAGCAGATGCTCTAGCAGTCTAGAAACAGAGTCATGATGAAAGCGCGAGATGTAATCAGACTGATTTGAAGAAAGGAAAAGACAGTCAATCAGAAGAGAGAGAAAAAGACAGAAATATCAAGAATTAAGTTAACTCAAGATCAAGGCATCTTACTAGTCATGCATCATCTATGTTCTAGTCAAAGGCATTCAAAGAGTGATAAGACAATCTTTTATACTGAGCTAGTCATTGCTAGAAGATCTTTTTATATGATATCAGAATCATCATTCTAGAAGTAGCATGTCTGCAAGTCACTGTAAAATTCTCTAGACTAAAGTGCTTATAATACAGAAATGAGCTGTTCTCAGTACTAGTTTTGATCAATGTTTTGAAGTTGTGTTAGTCAGATGCAAACAGAGTTGATAATTAAGATAATTATAAGCTGAGCTTTTCAAGTGTCAGGAAATTATCACTGAAGAGTAGTCAGAGATGAAGAACTCTGCTATAAATCATTATTTATTTGATTATGTTTCATGGCAGTAAGTCTGAGCAGTCAACAGTTTCACATGTTACAATCTTCTGTTTAACTACTTGAAATTTTTGAATGCATTAATTGATCTGTGAGTCTGTGTGAATGCAACAGATTCTGTGAAGAATGCAGGCCGCACCGAGATTGATAGATAGAGCTTGGCTGAGAAACTCAAGAGTCTTCACTAGAAATCTCAATGAGTGAGACTTCTAGATGAAGACATCTCTCAGTGAGGCCTCATATCATTGAAAGCTTCAGAGTCTTTACATGAACTCTCAATTGAGTCAAGTGAGACTTCTTTTGAAAACATTAAATGAGATTTAAAGTCTTCGTGAGAATTCTCATCTGACTCAATGAAGTGTTCTTATGAAGACTCTTCTTCAACTTTTATCATCTTTCAATTAATAATCAAACTCTATCTCTGACAAGATTCAAACATGAAAGAGAATAATGAGATGAGTATTAATTCTGAAGTTGCTTGTAATTAAGCTAATCTCTTCATTTATCTAAGATGCAGGTTAAAAAATATTTACATAATCTGGCTTCGGCTCTTGATCTGAATAAGACAGGTTGATTCATCAAACCTCATTTCAGATAAGAGACTAACAAAAGAGTAGAAAAGTGAGTATATTAAAGCTTTTCAGAATGAGGCTGTGATCATTGATCTTAACAACTTTCAGACATTTCTGTATCATTGCAATCAACACTTTGCTGTGTGAGAGCTGAAGAAGAAGACTCAGAAACACTGTAAGTATAAGCATTATCAGAACAAGCTGCAATTAAAAACAGTTCAGAGCAAGCTCAATGAGAATGAGATTCTTTCTATTACTGATAGTTGAGATGTATCACTTAGTGAGCTTGAGAAGCTGAGAGATGACCTGAGATTATATCTGAATAATAAGACAGACTTCTTCAAGTCTTCAGTGATATCAATGAAATGCTGAGGCAGACAAGAGTCTTTATCTTATATCAAGAGTGAATTATTCATCATGAATAAAGATAAGGTTCATGAGACTTTAAGAACTTTCAATCAATTGATAAGAATAGTAACATGATAGCTAGAATCTTCAAGAAGCAGCTGTTTGCATTGTGATGTCACACAGTGAAGCCTATAGTCATTCACTACTGTTGTCTTAGAAAGAGTGTTAACTGTGAGTCCGCTCTGATCATGTTTATACAGAAAGTATTCTGACTGAATCTTTCTGCAGATTAATAAAAGAGTAATCAGAGAAAAGTCATTCATTGATGTACTGAAGAAAATAATTGACTTTATAAGAAGCCTTCAATTTCTCTGTCTTTGCATTATATACTGAGTGAAAATGTGCACCTTGATCACAGTCTGTCACTGGCAGTGTTTACCATTGTGATTGGCACATTGACTGTCATGTCTTTTTATGATCTCTTGATGGCAGTGTGATGTCAGCAGCTGATTCAAAAATGCCTATTATTGAAGTACTACTCTGAGAATTGCTTCTGCAAACTTCAGAAGACTATTGCTGCTATGACAGTGAGCAGTGATAACACACTCTCATCAGATTCTTCTGGTCATGATAAACAGTTGCACACCTCTGTGTCAGAAATGTCAGTGATGAAGAGTATTTAAGATGTACAAAGCATAACTAGCTCAACTAGTAACTCTCTTTCTAGAAAGTGATCAAGCAAACCTGTTCAAGCAGCATTCAAGTGTCTGTGTGACAGTGATGATGAAAGCTGTAGTGACTGCGTGTCTTACTCTGATGCTAATCATACACAGACTGTCAATGTGAAGCAGTTACAGAGTTATAATAATTATCATGACCTGAGACCTTCAGAGTAATAAGAACAAAACAACAGTTATCAAAGTGAAGATAAGCTCTGAATGACCTCATCACCTATCTCATGTGCTGATTTTATTATCAAGTGAACACAGTGCATCATTTTCTTCTCATAATGAGAGAACTGGCAATTTTTCAGAGAGAGAGCTGAAATTTTTCTAAAATAATATCACATGCTGAAGTGATTCTTCATGTGGTTTTTGTGTTTAAACTTCTCACTTTGATGAAATCACAACAATATATTAGGCATCAATGCATGAGATTCTGGTAATATAGAAGCATGTCATATGAATAGACAGTTTTAAAGCTTTGAGATGAAGTTCAACAGAAAATCTCTCACACATTTAAAAATACTTCATGACTCAAGAGATGATCTCATCATGTGCTTCAAAGCTCAGTGATGTAGAAGTATTGATAAAGAGCAGTTATATTAATATCAAAGTATCAGTAAGTGTTATCTGTAAGTATGTATTATGAACATGAGTCAGGGAAATCAAAGCAGCTGATCTCTCATCTCAGAACTGTTAAAATTCAAATTCAAAATTATGTGTGATAAACAGTGTTCAGGTTACAGATAGTACACTTTCTGAAAATTCAGTAGAAATATTAGTTAGAGAAGTCAACTGATAATATAACATTATAGCTGCTCTTGAATGTTGCTTAAAATCTTTTATCACAGATGAATATCTTCAAGTCAAAATTGGGAAAAAAACACAGTATCTGTTGAGCTAGTACACAGTCTCTCATGACACACAGCAGAGCATTCTGAGAATACAAGAGAATTCACCTGTATCAAACTTTTCTCCTCAGCACTGCTGTGATGAAAATGGCCAGATGATCTGCATATTTTAGCTATGAAAAGACATTTCAATGCAGGCTGAATAGTGATGCCAAGATTAGAGAAACAAACTTGAAGAAAAGAAGTGATCATGTTTAATTCAAGACTGCATCTGTAAACAAGATATGTCTGAGTAAACACTGCTCTTTAAAGAGTGTTAATTATCAAATATTTACACTCTTCTGAGACCAAACACTTTTGATGTTGATAGAAACAGTTTCATGTCTTTTCATCCTGCTGCTTTCTACCACTGTCAGGCATCAAAAAGCAGCATCTCTTAAGTGAATTGATGCTCAACTTGAGAGTGAGATTCATGTATGCACATTGCACAGTCACTAATTTATCAAATATCTATTGTATTCTAGAAAGTAATTCTGTAAAATATTAGCTATTAAGATTATAAGCCTTTTAAAGCAAAATAGTGAAGAATGAGTGAGAAGAAAAATCACTTGATATTATCTCAGAATTAAGTAATTTCTCTTCTGCACTTGTGTCTGCTATCTTAGTACATCTCTGAAGACTTCTTTCTGATTTGTCAGAGCTGCCTTTTCAAGCAACTCTCACAATTCTGTAGCAGCTTGCATTGCGAGAATGACAGAATTATCACAAGATGAACTTACTGTTATCACAAGATATCTGTTAACTGACTTTCTTGATTGTGTATATAACTTGCTTCAAGATGCAGAGCAAGGTATATCAGTCTCTTCACAGAGAAGACAACATTCTACACTGAGACATATCTGAGAATAACATTATTATTACTGATCTGAAGACTGTTAACAGTTATTTGAGCATGCTGATCAATCTGAATCTCATCAAAGAAATCAGTACATGAAGTGAGATGCAACATCAGATCAGTATCATGAAATTCATGATTATTAAGATACTTCTTAATATTAATTATATATATCAGTATGACCTTGAATCTTTCTTCTATATGCTGATCTGACAATGTGTCTGTTATAGCTGAGAAATGTCAGAAGAGTGCCAGCTCAGCCATGCTAAGAACAGTATACTTAATAAGTGATACATCAGAATCTATACAGATATCACAACTTATAAATGAGAGAACATGAAAGCTGATGAGTTCAAATATCTTTTAATAGAGTTTCTATCAGAATTTGAATATGTTAAATCAGTCTGCAGAGCTATATGAGACATCTTGTTTTCATTTGAGAAGAATAAGCTGATTGTTGACACACTGAGAGAATCAGAAAGACTCTATAATCTGATAATCAAGGTGTACGAAGATGCGATATCGCGACTTGAAGAGGAATAAGTGATAGTAGCAGGCGTGTTATTGACTCTATTCTTCTGAGTTCAGTGACTACTTGTATCTATATTCCTACTTCTTTCTGATTTCTTTCTGTTAGAATTGCAATCATTTAAAAGAAGAACCTGTATGTTGATGCCTTAACTGATACATCTCTTTCTTCAACTTGACTGATACATCTCTGAATGAAGCATAGACTTTTCTCCTTTATATTTCTGACAACAATTTACAGAATTGAAGAGTCAGAAATAGCATAGAATCTATCTTCAACACACTGAAAAATTCCCAAGCCTCACAAAATACTAAATACCATAGCCTCAGTACACAGAGAAGTTCCATTTCTTCACATACATTCAATGATGAAAAATGAAGCTGAGGACATTTTCCTACCTGACAATAATTATGGCATTGGAGATAGACAAGTACGCGATGAGGAAGTGGCATAGAAAGAATGTATGCAGCCAAGAAAGATGCATAAAATTGACATGCAACATTCTATGACAAGAACCTACATATGATTACCCCCGCACAGTACTTCAATGCGGCAGTTGAGAATGGCACCAACACCGTTTTTATAGCATTCAAAGAGAAGGCAGTCATTAACAAGGAGATGATGATGTCAGTCTCACACTCTCTGAATGACTGTAATGAAAGCAATGAAAGGATAAAACACTGTGAGTAGTAATACAGAGAGCTCCGCTCATGAGTTCTTCATTGTAAGAGAGCATCTGAGCTGTGACTGATGACACCTGAGATTCTCTGACCAGCAGTGTCTGCAGTTAGCGGCCTTGAGATAGCAACGGGTTTGAAGCTGTGGTCTCGGGAATAGTGTAGAAAGCTCAGAGGCATAGAAATGATGGCTTTGTTCTGATGACTAAGGTCATCTGTTCAGAGACTCAGCAGTTTCTAGAACTGCATTCCTAAGACCTGTGCTGTCTTAAGGGCGCTAACCCCGGACATCACTAGCCTGAGGAACCCGAGATGTCATCGGCCACGCCTCCGAGGTCCTCTTACAACTGAGGACTCTTGATCACTGCTACTCTAAAAATTCACTTGAGATGACAATGGGAATAAAGCACCAGCTATGTTAATTTAGTTAGTTGATTTTGATTTGATTTGATTATGTCATACGCTGACTCAGCTACTACTAAGGCCACTCATTCAGGGACTCAGTGAGCATATGGAAACAGATCATGGACCTCTGCCATCGCGGGGACGCTAATAATTTGAAAAAGGGGCAAAAACAAATACCCCAAGCAAAGAGTGTCATGTGATGTGGGGCTGGGACAACAGCAGATTATCCTGTTCGGTTGAACAGTGAGAGGAGAATAGAGCCCTCGAGATGCTAGATGCCCAGGCGGGGGGTACTTCATCTAGTAAATACATCATCTTCACTGACAACCAAGTCATCATCCAAGTGATTTGGAACCCCAAGCATTCATCAGGCCAGTATATCCTTGCTGAGGCTATACAAGCACTTGATAGGCTTTGAGAATCCGGCTGGGATGTGCAGTTCCGATGGATCCCGCCCACGTCAGCGTGCCCGGGAACAAAGAGACAGACAGGCTGGCCAAACAAGCTGCTAATCCTAACCCAACAGCTGAACAATCCCCTGAACTGAATCAATTGTGAACATTGATGACAATCACAAAATCTGCTGAAAGACATTGGATGTGGGCAGACAAGACTTCATGCATGAACATCAAATGCATTCTCAGTAACTTGTCAATGGTGGTACAAGCAGCAAAGAGTTAGAACTCTGAAATAGTATACAAGTGTGATTATTCTACTAATCTATCTATGAGGGCAGGTACAGCTATTTATAGTCATAGTAGAGGTGGCAGCCTATTAGGCTGCCACTTCTTGGTAAAAATATATATATCATGTGACTTGGGATTCAACTCAAAGATGATGATCAGGACAGGCCTACTCAGCCAATTCAAGGCAGTCTCATTCACAGTACTCCAATATACCTAGCATGAGTGTATAACCAGTATACAGAAGAGGAAGGAAGGCCTTATTGAGCCTGGCAAGTCAGAGACACAGAACTGATAGGAAGACTATAGATAGAGAAAGCTCAGGCAGAGAGCAAGCAACTCTTGCAGGAACAACTTGTGTGACAGCAGGAGAATTCTTGTAAGAAGAGCTTACTCTCTAAGGAAAAGAGCAGGAATCCCTGTATTTAATTATATAGTCGCACGCTGCATACCTGCCTAAAGGGCGGTTGGAACAGTCTATGAATAAATAAATAAATAAAATAGTAGCCTCAGGGGAAAGGCCTGCAGGGAAGAAAAGCCCGCGGGCAATAGTAGCCTCAGGGAAAAACATCATCACCAGCTCAGAATGAATTTTTGAAAACACATATTATTTTATCATCTTAATAGTATACTTGTATCCTCTTTGGCAATTACTGCAATTAATGTGTGAAAATGTGTTTAATTCGCGATAATGGTGCCAAAGTGGCCACAGGTAAACAATGGCCCGGAGCACATCAACGAGCATGCCACATACCTTTGAGAAGCATGCCATCAATTGCAGGCTGTTGATAAAGGCAGACAGAATCAAGTGTCATGGAATATAGTGCAAAAATACCTCAAATTCACCATTGCACTCGTGGGCAAGGTGCTTCAGCAGCCCCCGATGAGCGACATCCTTCATCATGTTCAGAATGCTGTTAAATATATGCAGAACATTCAGAGAGATATCTCAATCATCAAAAATTCTGTAGGCCTCAGTGCCACTCCGCCAAATGCCACCAATTTCAGTGAGGGCAAAGCAACCATGTCCTGGGCGCAGGTGGCGCGTGGTAGAGACAATGCTATACTACCAACACCAGCTGCTCAAGGCATGTCCACCACCAAGGCCAAACCCACAGTCACGGCATACAGAGATCGAGCAATCATAGTTAAACTCAAGGATCACAGAACTGTCCAGCGCTTCTGAGTACTCTCTGTGGCTGAGATAAAACAGCATGTTGAAGCCTCTATCAAAAGCCACACAATCACCAAGTCAGTGGTGGTGGTTGCAGCTCACCAACTCAAGAGTGGTGATATACAGATCTTCACATCCTTGGTAACAGAAGCAGAGAGACTCAAAGAGAACAGAACATGGGCCAAGGGTCTTGAGAAGCAGGTGGAACTAGTGATGCCAATCTACAGAGTAATTGTTCACAGCATCTCAATGAACACCATGAATATGAAGGACTGGGAAACAACCATCCAGCAAATACTTGCAGACAACCACACTGTCATCCCCAAGGCAGAAATCTCACATGTGGGATGATTAACTCGGGAATCCCCCTCCAAGCCCGCATTCTCAATTGTGGTGGAATTTAAAGACTCAGAAATGGCCAATGCCATCATCTATGCCAATATGGTACGGGATGGACAGATACACACAAGTGAACTATATGACTGCGCCTGCAGAGTCAAGCAATGCTTCCAGTGCTACTGATACGGCCACATCAGCACTCAATGCAACGCAGCCCAAACATGTGGCTATTGCACTGAGTTACATGAGACCAAGAACTGTGATCAAAGGGGAATTGAGGGTTTTACCCCTCAATGCCCTGTTTGCAAAGGAACTCACACTGCATGGAGCAATGCCTGCCTGGCAAGGAAGAAAGAGCTGGAAAGAATTGAGCAAGCCAAATGGAATCGGCCAAT
Source organism: Blastomyces gilchristii SLH14081 (assembly GCF_000003855.2). Classification (NCBI taxonomy): domain Eukaryota; kingdom Fungi; phylum Ascomycota; class Eurotiomycetes; order Onygenales; family Ajellomycetaceae; genus Blastomyces; species Blastomyces gilchristii. The sequence continues at coordinate 2,887,418 of NW_003101677.1, read as the reverse complement.
GTACTGGCTGGTACCCTCCAAGGACAGACCCTCGGACAAATCTACAGCAAACAACAATCCGCGGAAGAGGGCCCGTCGCGACCTCACCTCTGACTGAGTCATCATGATAGAGAGCCCCCGTGGAGAGTCCCCGGACGAAGCTGATACATCAGAGCCCCCACAGGCGCCAAGGAGAGGTTCTCTCCAAGAACCGCAGGCATCTCAGGCTATCATGCCTGTGCAAACGCACGCCAACACGCTGACTGTAACGGGCCATGCAGTGCAAGCACCACCCCAAGAACCCGCACCACAGGGACCGGCAGCTGATTCACTGTTGTTCGTGACAGAACACTCCCCAGAGGTCAACATGGAAAATAGGCGACACTACAGCTGCGGGCCCAATTGAGGTTGAGCCCTTTGAAGCACCGGATCTGCTACCCAGACTTCCTCCGGAAACCCTTGCGGAATTCAACATGGCCGATGCAGACAAATGGTTGGCAAATCTAGAAAACAATGTCACTGGGGACTGGCCACATGACCCGGGAACAGTGGCATCCTTCCTGACATCCATGACAACAAACACCCGTACAGCAAGAGGAAATATATTCAAATCATACAGATGCCCGGAGCACCAGGAGGTTTACAGCAACTGACTGACACAAGATGCTGAGCTAATGATCACCCACTGCATGAGGATATGCATGTACTGCAGTAAAGAGCTGTTAACAACATCAGAGTTATGCAAACATCTAAAAAGAAGGGAGTACTTGAGTTGAAACCTGACTGTGCGCCGCGGTGAAGGGGGAAAACTATCTACTCCAGAATGGACACAGAGATCTCCCACAGAATGGATACCCCACTGTCTGAGGAGTTGATGGGCCTGAAGCAGATCATTGAAATATGAGCTCCGGATTCATATAAGAACTACTCATGGATTACTAACCATGATGTTTAGAACAGAAACTAATCTATTAGAACACATGGAGAGGAGTAGGGACAGCTATGAGATAACCATGATGGTCAAGCCTAGGTGGAGATGTGTAGGGACGGCCACAGAGGTTTGTAGTTTGTGGCCCAAGAAGGTAAAATTCCGGGGGCATCAGGGCCGACCATGAGGAACCTAGATTGTATGGAAAGCAATAGAAGACCAGGGACGGCCAGATGAACACAAATTATGTGGAGAGCAGTAGAGAGGAAAACCGGATTAGGGACAGCCACTATGTGTCAAAACACATGAAGAGAAGCAGGAACATGAAGAGGATTAGAGACAGCCATGAGGAAGCAGATAATGTGGAAAGGAGTAGAGACACTGAGTGCATTAGGGATGGCCACGAAGAGAGTAAATAACATGAAAAGGAGTAGAGACCCTGGGTGCACTGGGGACGGCCACAAAGAAAGCAAATAATATGGAAAGGAGTAGGGATGCAGAGTAGACTAGGGACAGCCATGAAGAAAGTAAATAACATGAAAAGAAGTAGAGGCGCTGAGCGCACTGAGGACGGCCACAAAGAAAGCAAATAATGTGAAAAGAAGTAGGGACGCCGGGTGCACTAAGGACAGCCACTGTAACTTCTACAGATTTTGTGGAAAGAAGTAGGAATGCAGGGCGCACTAGGGACGGCCATGAAGAAAGTAAATAATGTGGAAAGGAGTAGGGACGCAGGGCGCACTAGGGACAGCCATGAAAGAAAGTAAATAACATGGAAAGGAGTAGAGACACAGAGCACACTAGGGACAGCCACATCACCACAAAAAATACAGACTAAACTGGGGATAATCATGATTGTAGAGCATAAGTGAAGAAGACTAGGAACAGCCATGAAGCTGCATAGTTCGTGGCCCATATAGATCGAATGCTGGGGGCCTTGGGGATGGCCATGAACCTGCATAGTTCATGGCCCATGGAGATATAATGCTGAAGGCCTTGGGGATGGCCACAAACCTGCATAGTTCATGGCCCATGAAGATATAATGCCGGGAGCCTTGGAGATGGCCACTGAAGCTGTTGTTTGTGGTCCCGCGTGAATACAACGCTGGGAGCCTTGGGGACGGCCACGAACCTGCATAACCTGCATAGTTCATGGCTCATAGAGATAGAATGCTGGGGGCATTAGGGCCGGCCACTGCAGATCATGGTTGGTGGTTCACATAGACCAAACACTGGAAGCGGCCATAAAGCTGCATAGTTCATGGCCTATAGAGATACAATGCTGGGGGGACCGGGGCCAGCCACTGAAGTCATGGTTTGTGGTCCTGCGTGGATAGAGTGCTGGGAGGATTGGGGCGGGCCACAGAGGTTCGTGGTTTGTGGTCTGTATAGATGGAATGCTGCGGGCATCGGGGCGGGCCACAGAGGCTTGTGGTTCGTGGTCTGCGTGAATAGAGTGCTGGAAGGATTGGGGCAGGCCATGGAGGCTCATGGTTTGTAATTGTGCTGCGGCCGGAAAAAGTTCAGATGCTGGACAGCTTATCAAAGAATAAAAGTGCCTGAGGGAAGCTATGAAATTTTGTCCTAAAGTTTGCTCCCTTCCTCCCAGTTCACCATTCTTGACTGCCTGCTCTGACTCTCACCATTTGTGTTCTTGAACTTTTCTCCAGCTGCATCAAAAGCCCGACATACTGAATTATTCATAATCATCAAACTCTGACAAGCCAGTGGTCAGGGCAGTGGTGGTGATTGGCTTCATGCGAAGAGTGGGCTTGGGATGCAGTATCAGCAATGAGAGGCTGGCTGTGCCTTGTTTCATGCCTTTTATTGAAAAGACAATAACAATCTTGTATACAAACTGTGAAGCATCTGAGAAGTAAACCCATTGTCATTTCTAGCATCTGAATCGGCCTCTTTTTCTTGTAAGTACTCTATATTTCTCTCAATGCCATTTTGATAAGCAAGATGAAGTGGTGTCATTTCCTTCCTGTCTCAAGCACCAAGAACTACTCCCCTTTCGACGAGAATCACAGCAATACTGGAAGAGAAGTGACAAGCTGCAATGTGTAACAGGGTCTGCTGCTTGTAGTCAACAATGCCCAGGTCTGATTCATTATCCAGCAACACCTTGATCATCACTTCATGTTCATGTAAAGCAGCTAAATGCAGTGGAGTCCTTCCATAAAAGTCTCATGTTGACTGACATATATGTTTTTCCAGGAGCTGCTTAACTTTCTCAATGTCTCTGACAGCAGCCGCATCCCTTAAAATCACCTCATCATTCAATGAAGAAAGCGAGATCTGACAAGTGAGACATCGGCCATTCAGTACCGACTGTGACAGACAGTCTTCATGTAACCAGTGGTTACAGCACTGTAGCTGTACCATATCACCTTCTATTTTCCAGCCTTCAAAACAAATATAGCATCTTTCATCATCACCTGCACCTATGCTCTTTCGAACGACATATGTATCGGGCAACAGGCAGGGAGAGCCGTCGCAGGGTAGAATGAAGTTTTCTGAGGTCATTCTTCATGGCAGTGGAAGATTGTTTTGGGAATCAGCAAAGAGAATAGAGTATCTCAATATAAAAGAGAGGCAGATCAGGTGGAACATTTTTTTGATGAATTAACAATTCTCTGAGCCAGGTCACCAAGACAACTTGGGTTGAATGAGTGATTGAGGAGGTAAAGACCTCATAGTTTTGCCATTGTGAAGAAGAGTCATCAATTCTGTCATCAAAAGCCTCAGCAGAACTGTTAAAATTTCTGTTCATTTGTTACTATAACTAAACAAATTCATTGCAATTCTATTTCAAAACTGCTGCACCTGGAATACAGCCGCCATTCACTGATATAGACTATCATCAAAACCAAGGCTACTTTGATGTGAAATATCTCAATTATTGGCAATGAGTGTCATGCGGATATGAGCAGCTGACAGTGATACCTTTTTCTGAAAAGCAATACTGTGTGCGAGCTTGACCATGTTTTTAATCTATGATTTAGATGAGTAAGTGTGATGCAATGAGAGGTTGATCTTACCTGTCAGTCATTAAGCTTTGTTTCTGTGAAAATATCTAGCTCTGCCTTGTCTATTTTGATTCCTGTCGCATCTAAAAAGTTAAGAAAGATGCTCTTTCTTGCAGCAGGTGCCAGGTTGTGGTATTTCAGATTAAGGTGAACTCAGTTCAAAATTGCAGCATCAAAGTCGCTCATGAGGTTGATTGTAAGGAAAAATATCCCCTCATAATACTCAAGAAGATGAAGAAATATTGCCATCAGTTGGTTCCACTCTAGCTGCAATGAACTTCATTGCTGCATAAAGACATTCACTTCATCAAGAAGTAGAATTGCATTTCAGTGACTAGTGATTTGGAAAATCTGAGAGAGCTGTATTTCCAATGCTCCTGCATCTGTACTTAATTTATCAGCAGAAACCTAGAAACTGTTAGCCTGTGAGATGCGCGGCTAATTTAGGCCACTATACTGAATACAATGGGCGCTGTTGATGTTCTGCAATGGCTTCCGCTGTCAGAGTTTTCCCAACACTAGAGGGCCCGCTAGATTATGTTTAGCACATACTATAAAGATTCTGGTGCTGAACATGGAGACATACTGTAGTAGAATGATGACACCTAGCCCCTTTTCTGCAATGACATTGTCAAGCCTGGCTGACTTGATCTGGTTCACACTCTCTGCAAGTGTCATGATCACCTTTTTCTTCTCCGCGGGCATGACAAGTGAGTTAAAAGGTGTCATGAAGTACTTGATGTCCTGAACATCACTGACTGCAAATTCTGCTACATCAATTCTATCAGTCAGATGCTCTGATAGCTAATGGCCCGGTGACTTACCTCAGCACTTTCTCATAAGTGTAAACCCCAGTACTGTGGGACTGCAGATGAGGAAGTGGTTCTCTTGCATCTTCAATGTATTCATCCTGTTGCTATTAACCTGACAAGCAGAGTGCTGTATGCTCTGACTGGTAAACAGGTCCATAACCTCGGGTTTTTTGATATGTAACCTGGGATAATTGAGGCAGTTCTTGCGGAAACACGGAGCATCAATCATGATCCTGCCCTTGACAGAAATGCGTTTCAGGTCTTGCTTCACTTGATAAAAGGCGACTCTGTCATAGAAGCAATGATGAGAACTCATCATAGAGACAAACTTTTGTCCGCATGCTATAAGTTGCTCTCTCATATTCTCTTCATGGTATTCAAGGAAGAAGGCGGATAAGTTCTTGATTTGCTTAGCTTCATAGAACTTTTTGATGATCATAGTCTCAGTGGCTTCGCCAAACACCTTACTGTCAAAGTCGAGATAGCAGCCATTGACTTCAAAATATTCCACACTCTGCATCATAATCTTCTCTATATCAAAGTCGTATTTGATGCATCTAGGCTTCTCAGAGCTGTTGCAGGTTGTGAATACTGGCATGTTGAGTTTGAACAGTGCTCAGAGCAGGTCATAGGTGATTTCCCTGCTATTGAGAAGTAAATGAAGATGCTCAGTGAGAGGTTTGTATACATTATGAAGATGTTGAATTAAGAGGTCAACATATTTCCACTCAGAGGTATTGAGTTCGTCATCAGCTATGAACTTCTGATGAGCTTTCAACTCAGGAAGAAAGTGATACAGTATGTTTTACTCAACCTAATACTTGTGTGAGAAGAGAAGCTAATAGGCAGGAAGTATGGCATTATCTGTGATTTGTTCTCTGCCAGGCTAACCGATCTGACATCCCGCAATATATCTCTCAAAATGTCACACAAATCAACAGATTTGATATTAATATATGCTGTAGATTCATGAGTTCTTCAATCTATTTCTTATGTTAGCTGTATTTAATTAAGGCATCACTGCACTCATCAATGCATGTTTGAGTGACAAATATATATTCATTCAGTTCACTGATAACTGTGGCTGGAGGTGAATTAACAATCTTGTACTCATACACTTTTTCATTTCAGCTGTGAAATATCAGTAAGATGAGAGAAAAAGAGTTACAATGACAATATACACTTCACAGACAGCTTTGAACTCAAGCTTTAAAGCCTGAATTCATGTGATTTCCTTCTTCTTTTCATTGTTCTCTGACTTAACAGGCTCTTTATCTTTCATCTCTGAGAATGCTCGCTGCTCAATGACAGACTTGAATAACTTCTTCAATTGATTCATAGTAATGAGAGAAGAAGAGCCCGGATTACCTTTCTCATTGAGTGTCATTTTAGAAAGAGTATGATGTAGCTCTTTCAGATTCTTCTGAGAAGAATTTTCTGAATCTTCTAGCTCATGAAAGGCTTTTCAAACAGGTGACTTCATTTTCTCTTTGATAAATTTTTCATGAAGCAGCTTCACAGAACTATCAGAGAGAGTATACTGAAAATTTTCATTCTTGAGAGTGGTAGAAGAAGATGCTGAGGTTGAAAAAGCAGGTGTGAGAACACTGAGAGTCTTACTGCTGAACTTCATTGCTTCAGATATTGTAATAGACATGCAATAATATAATAAGTGATAAGATATGTGATTTAAAAGACTTCTTACAACATTCACTTTTAATGAATCAATTCATTCATTATCTTAAGATTTCAAGGAGATTTTGACTTCTTATATACTTATGATGTCATTCATCTCAATCTTAATCATTGCACTCGCACTGTCTTGCCTACATTGCAGTCCATGCTAGGTTAGTTAGCAAAGAAGAAAGGTTAATGTTTTATACTCTCAATTATCAATCAGTGACATGTTAATTCAGATGACTCTCTGTCTTTGCAAAGCTGTATTAAGCAGATTTATCTACTTTCAACTTATCAATCATCACATGAGAAAGAAAATTGAATGCATAAGAGATTCTTTGAAGAATAGCAAGATTCAGTTCTTCTGTTTTGATTTTATACTGCTTTTGTAACACATCTACAGAGCTAGCTAAGAAGAGTTATCTTGAAATCATTCTGAAACTTCAAGCTTGGTAGTTCAGTGTTGATCATCTGAAATAATTGATGAAGAATGTAAAGATGATCTGTGAAGATAAGAGAATTGAATACACTGAGCCTCTTATAAGCCAGAGCTCATGCAGCTTATTACAAGTCATGAATTATAACTATGCAGGCTCAGTGTGTCTTTCAATAACAGTTGATCTATCAGAAACACTGAGATGTAATTGAACATTCAGAATAACTGACTCTATCAGTGAGATTTCTTGTAATGAGGTGTAATTTGAGCTTTTGAAAACACCTGAAATCTCAAACAATCCGAACTTTAATTCAGCATCAGAACAGTGAGTATTTGAAAATACTTTCTTGCAAACAGTTGTGAAAACCTTTAGTCAAGACATGGCATTCACAATCAGAAGATTCATAGTTAGAGATGAATTAAAAGCTGCTGTGATAACAGTGTTCTCTATTTGAGCAGAAACAGTTGATTGTCTCATGAGTCTGAAAGTCAGTGAATAAAGTATGAAATGAATTATAATAGTATTATTCAGTGCAAAATTAAAATGAGTGAATTAAGTTCAGCATCTTGTCTTAAACAATAATATTACTTTGATCATTCTCAACTCTGAAGTAATATTGAAAGATGTCTCTGATAAAGCTATTGTCAATATATTCAGTTCTGAGATACATGATGCAATTGCTGAAAGCTTAATATACAGAAAGAAACTGGCAGAAGAAATGCATGTAACAGAGTATGTGTTAATGATACTTATAAGAAATGAGACTATTATCAACTTGACTCTCAGTTTAGAAGATGATGTTAAAATACAAAACAAACTATATATCTAGAATGTAAACAGAACTCTCAACTGTCTTTCTACACTTCTTTGACTTTTTCATCAGTGATATACAACTTAGTATCAGATTCAACCTGTTTCTGCTTATTAAATATATTAACAAGCTTTCTGAACTATTTCTTCTCTGCACTATCTTTCTCAAGAACAGTAACATTGCATCTCTTTCAGTATACTATCTGCTCTCTGCTGATAATCATTGTAACACTGTTTATCTTGACATTCTCAAAGTCTATCATTGAAGTGAGAGCTTTCTCTACAAAGGCCTAATGAGCTATTAGATGAGAAAAAAACACAAATAAAAGTATTTATCATCAAAGAGTGCCTCTGAAATGCCAATACAGTTTGAATAGAAGAGAGATGAGTTGAGTATGCACTCGGGTGCTATACTGAAGCACAATATTCAAATCCTTGAAGCACTGAAAAAGAGGATAAATACAGCAACTGAAGATGTTTGCTTTTTCTCATTCAATGAAGTTGACCGGCCCGATCAGGCTAGATATTCTCTTAATTTAATGTGATTGAATAGCGATGGTAGAATGCTGCTATATGAAGAGATTGAAGTAGAATGATACTCTTTATTGTTTGATTTTACAGGAACAGTATCCGAGATGACAAGTCATTGATAGTGCTCTCAAACACAACTCAATATATCAACCTTTTCACAGATATGATCACATGGCCCGATTAAAAAAGGATAAAAAATATAATTCAAGGTAAGGCTGTCATGAGGTGAATGACGTAGAAGGTTGAGCAGCCAGCAAATAAATGTGTTTTGTCTGGAACAACATTGAATGATGGGGCGAGCAAACTGCTTTCTTCATCCGGCAATGCCTCCGGCGCATTAGGCACCAATGCATGGAGGAAACCAGTTCACCAACTGGCGCAAGCACGAACTCGAAAGGCTCTGTTGAATTGCTGCCCGCTCGCTCAAAAATTTTTCCACTCTTACCCCGCAGGAAGGGCTTTCGCTGGCAAATGGGAGGGGACAAAAACCCATCACAATAAGCTAACCAATTTCAGCCTAGACTCTGAATTTCTGTCGATCATCCCCATTAAACGACTAATCCTCTTTTGGGTTAGGGCCTTGGCCTTCCACAGAGCCCTTGCAATCGTGTTTCAGTGTGGCACATTTCGTACCTTGACGGCAACGTTGTTGGACCTCTGTTGAATTATTTAAAAGCCTTTCTTGCTCTTCCTTTTTACTTCCTCGAAGCGTCAACTCTCTCTGAGCACCATATGCCTTCTTTGGAAACACTCCATCATCCCTGCAAGCGGCAGCATCTCGAACATCCTTCTGAAACATTGGACCATCAGCCGAAGAGACGGAAATCCTGCCACCCCCAAGCTTATTGGGATAATTTGTCAAATGTTCATTTAACCAGGAGTGCGATAAAAGAATTCGACCGACAAAACAGCTCTTCAGATCTGCAGCGACCGCTTCATAGGCCCATCACTCGGCAGTTTCACATTGGTCAAAAACTTTACCGTCGTTGTCCCGAAGAGCCTGTCCTACTTCCTGGCTTTCTCCGTGATTGTTCATCTAGTCACCCAAAGGAGATAAAGAGATTCTCGAGATTGGGAGGGCCTGATCTGTCTGATTTGAGAAATGTATGTTACTTTGAACTCAAACCCATCCTGGAGGTACTAACCTGGTTCTAGTACCCTATCCCGATGAGCTCAAGGACACCCAGTTCCCACCGTAGGAAACGTCGAGCAGAATCTCCTCTGTCATCAACCTCGAGAGGCACAAAGGCAACCACAAGAACTTCGAGCACCTCAGCTTTTAGTAGGAATTTTCAACAGCATTTAATTGACCACGGAGTTTACCCGCACGGTTACGAGTATCCAGATGGCCAAAGACCAGAAAAACCGAGAAACCTGCAAGAAATCAATGAAAGATTGGCTCAACCCCGAGCTTCTCTTTCACCATCAAGATTCTCTGAGGAGGCATTCGAAAACTTTGCCCGTGCAGATGCACATGCATCTAAGGAGAAGCCGGTTATAAGTTTGGTGATTCCGATTATTGATGGCGATATCGGCGATCGTAAATGTGTCGGAGGGGATTACCCATTTGGAAACCTTTCGCCCTTAACTAATGGTACACTAGCTTCAGGCAAACCTGACCACTTCTATGGCGCGCGACCTGAACAGCTCAATCGTCAAATCCGCGAAGATCTTAGTCGCCATATTGTCCCATCAACGCAGGATGATCTCCCAATGGTGCCGAACTTCTTTTTGGAGGCAAAGGGCCCCGATGGATCTCTCTCTGTAGCTACGCGGCAGGCATGCTATGATGGTGCATTGGGAGCTCGGGGTATGCATTCTCTACAATTCTACCAGCAAGATGGACCGACCTACGATCGCAATGCTTACACTCTTACCTCGATTTATCATGGCGGTACACTAAAGCTATACACCACCCACATTGGAAAGCCTAAAATTCCAGATAGTCATCCCGAATATTTTATGACCCAGCTTCGATCATATTCCCTGACTGATACCTCTGAGATGTTTCGGCAAGGAGCTTGTGCATATCGAAACGCCCGAGATTGGGCAAAGGAAAAGAGGGATGAATTTATTGGGATGGCAAACAAAAGACTCTCTGAGGCTTGCTCTCAACATTCTTCTACCTCCCAGAACCAGGCGGCTTCTGATTTGACACCCATTTTGGATGATTCCGATGGCTCAACGGAGCCTGATGAGCATCAAGATGTCCAATGGAGCTTCGCGGCTCCAATTGAATATGGAGAAGAAGGGCCTCGCGGAAAGAAGCCGAGGATCCGTGCCACTGAGTCCCTTGGCACTGCTGGCGATGCGGCCAGCCACACAACTAGCGACAAGTCTCCCAAGCTTCCAAACTGAAGGCAAATGCACATGAGCCGATGCTTTGCATTTAGCGTACGCACTTACTGCGAATTGTTCTACCCCCTGCTTGTGTAATCAGTCTCCGTTAGAAATTTGAATGGTTTTTTGATCTCTTCGGCCCCATCATTTGGGCTCCATTTGTAGAGGCACTGATTTTATTCTCCAAACAATGCAATGAGCATTGCGATCGAATTTAAGGCTGATGCCCCCCACTTTGGAGATGCAGGTAAGGCCGCTGCCTCGACGTTGAGATCGTCGGGCGTACATTGTGCCAAGGTTTACCGCCAAGACTTGATGACCAATCATCCTGTCGTCGACCGCGAATCTTCACTCAATGTAAGCTTCAAAATCCGCGAGCAGTAGTCAAACCCAAGCACGACGGGCATTCATCTAACTTGGCGTTCGGAGTGTTGAGTCGTCATTGAATGACGAGAGCGGAGGGAAATCCCACCCATAGCCAATCGTTTGGTTCACATAGGTCAGTTCCGGCCTTCCCGTTCGCAAGGCAGCAGCAACGATCTGAAGTAGCCCACTTCGTTGACGGAGCGGCCCGGAAGTCAGCCACAGATCGCGGGAATGTTTGGGCTCTGGGAGAACTCTCCCCTCATTGGCGGATCGAAGCGGATCTCAACCAACGTCATTGGCGGGGAAACAAGGGCACAGCCTCGAGCTAACGAATTGCATGGCTGTTCAAATTACCATCTATTTCCTTCCACAGTTCACCGTTCGTGCAGCATATTTGTCATTGCGAAACCCCGTGCTGCAGGCCACGTCAGCAGGACCCAAGAAGCTCTCAGGCCAAGAATAGGTGGTTGCGGCTCAAATCTTTTTCAGCTGGAGTGGATCTTTGCTCTCCATCACTCCGGAGAGATGGGACTATTAGCCGCTGCAATTTTGGACTTATCATGCCTGATGACAGGGTTCCCCGCTGACGCGATATTTGGCCTGCCCCGACTCTACCAATGTTGACCGTTTCTCAGATAAATACAGACCTTCCTTCCCTTCCGCTTTCTTCCATTCTCTCCTGGCCCAGGCTAGTTGCCCAGCGCAAAATTTTCATCGAAGCATACTGATCACTCCGCTTGTTGTGGGCTTCATATCTCCACGTCACGAGAAGGTATTGCATATTCCGCTCAATGTCAAGCATCACTTCTGCCCTATCTTCATCGACGTAAAGAGTAACGCACAGGTGCTTGAGTCACCTACCGTCCTGCAAGCAGTAATCGCTAACATCAATGATAAAACAGTGAGACCTGCCAATATCATGGCTGTCGCAGTAGAGAGTGCTGTCTTGGATGCCCTCTCTTTCAATACAATCAAGACCTTCGAAGAACAGGAAAAGGAGGTGGACAAGGCGACCTTGACAGCTATCGCGGATATCTTTGTCAGGCACAGCATGCATATGAAGCTAGGAGTCGGGCTTCTCCATCGCCACGACACACTCCAAGACAGAACTGTGATGTTTCACGAGGTCCGGTCCCCCGAGTCTGATATCTGCATCCCAAAGACTATTTCGAGCGTCGACATGGACAAGATTGCGCCGAACTCGTGGTTCCTCAACCGAAATGGAATGTTCCAGGCATTCGAGTACGATGCCAGCGGCGAGGCAACTCAGATCGACACAGCTTTCGCTTCGGACCTTGCCGAGTTTCTCAAAGCTCACAGCCTCGAGAAACGGTTCTCGATCATCCCGAACTGTGCAGACAGAGAAGACTTCGTTGAGTTCACACATCCTAGTGGACGCGGCACCATCAGTGTCCCTCTTCGCCTTACCCCCGAAGAAGAGATTAAGGCGAGTGAACCTGTCATCACTGGATGGAGCTTCCATGTCAATGAACACGGGATTGTTGAGTGCAAGGGGAATAACGTCTGTGCCCCTATGAACTCTGGCAATCACAAGGTGTTTCGGGATTCGAAGCCCTACACTGAGCATGAAGTCAAGGTTATGCCCCGGTTAGATGCTGCCGGAGAAGAGTCTTAGTTTTAAGAATCTCCCCCCTTCCTGCATCAAGATCCATCTTTTGCCAGGGCGCCCCCTCGAGTGTTCGTTTCGCTATCTCTGTTAGAACTAGAAATTGAGCACAGGCGCAATCATACATTGCTAGTTTTCTATTTCCTCGGATGCCGGCATGGCTCTCAATATCCTTTCGAATATACATATTCTTAGACTCCCACGCATCAAGGTCCCGTCCAGATACTGAGCTAATACGAGAACATGAGCCCGTTCATGAAAGATAACCCCCGAAGATATCCATCTAGATAGTGCTCCGCTCGTTCGTCTTTGAACTTGAGAAGCCGTTCCACACCATACAGCAACATCCCGATCGCTTTCTGCGACTCCAGTTGCTCTCTTGTTACTCCCCCAAGCCCCTGTGTAGCAAGACTAGCCAGAGCCCGATTGTAAAACGCTGCCTCGAGTTCCTGACGATCCTCCGTGTCCTGCCAACCACTTGGGGTCATGAACCCGAAAAGGCTATCCATGAAATAGAAATTCGACCCAACTGGGAGATATAGAGCACCATCCCAGTCCAGTACAGCTTGAACCCGACCGGTAGAATCGTCGATAAGGTAATTGAATGGGGCGAGATCCTGGTGGGTAAGGGTGACAGGGAGGGCAGCAAGATCGCGTAGCTGTGGTAAGAGCTTGCTGATACAAGCAGAAATTCTGTTTCTGAGGGGTTTGTGTCGGAAAGTGTAGTTATTGACCGTATGGTGAATTTCTTCAAGAGTAGAGGTGAGGTCGGATATAGTAGTGTCGGATATAGTAGTGTTCGCTCTGGCTCCCCGAGTGACGAGGTCTGCAAGGTCCATGACAGTTACCATCTTCTTTTGGAGCGGCAGTTTAAAGTCCTGAGAAGACATCAAGACACTGATGTACGGTGTCCCTTCTGCAAAAGGTGATGTATACACAAAGAGGCCTTCGTACATGCCCTGGTATGTTACCAAGGGCACAAGAGATCCATGAATGCGGCTAGCTTCGGTGACTCCGAAGAGGTCTTGCTTGTCGCTTCGGAACTGGACGGCAATGCGATGATCAGCATGCGTGGAATGAGTATGTAGTATAGCGGTGTAGCTCATGCTTCCCTGGAAAGGGCTAGGTTGAACGTCTACCTTGCCGGTAGTGTTGGGAAGAAGGATCGGGGCAATATGATGCAAGACAAACTGGTGGCACGATATCTGGGAGAGGTTTGGTAGTGGCTCGAAGAATTGAGCCACGACGAGTCTCTGATAATCGTCCATTGTAGGAGCCTATCCTCTCTAAGCAATGAATTCACCCATTCTGACATGAAAGCGAGGAGTCTGAGTTTGCTGTAGATGCTGCTGTATTGTTGTCATTCGAAGGGAGGCATGACATATTGCTGGCAGGCAGTCAGAATAATTTGTGGATTATTATTTATCCGACGGTCACGAGATCTCCGGATAGCGAGGTTGTTACGTAATACAGCTCACCCCTCTCACGTGGTTCCCAACCCCTCTCTATGTAGTTAGACTAGCTAGCCCTCTCCTAATCGAATAACAAGCCACTCTAACAGATGTGTCTCAACGAGCTGTCATACCTGGGGTCTGGCTGAGCTTTTGAAATTTCTTCAGAAATACCTTTGCCTCCTTCCAAGTGTGAAGTCTGGAACCGCCTCTCATTAGATATTGATTCAACCGGTCATCATGCTCCCCCCATGCTTGGTATACCCGAAAACTCTCCCTTCTCAGAGCCAAAACAAAAGAATGTGCAAAGAATATATAGTTCATGAAATGCGCATCACAGAAGAATCACTAGCAAATCTTGAGAGGTTAAAAAAGAAATCATTCATTCATACTTCAATAGTATTTCTGAGAAAGTTATATACATCAGCAAGAGAAGAAAAAGAAATAAATGACACAGTAGAACAGTTTGAACATATGGTTAAAAAAGATACCATGAACTTCAGCAAGTGCCCTATTTAGGCTTGAGTGGCCTGCCGCGCTGCTTGACCTACTTTGCCTGGTCTTTCTCTATCACTATTTTACCTTCTACAGAGAAGGGTGAAATGAACCTCTGTTACTCTTCTCTGTCTGAAATACAGAATAATACTTTGGAAAACATCATGTTAAACTCTATTCATCTACATAGTCAAAGATCTCTTCACTCATTATCATGGTAGCGGACATTGTATACTCACTCTCATTTGTAAAAGCATGACTCTCAATTGTTTTCTATTTAGTAACTCTTGATATAACTGATGTTATTCTGACAGTATAATTCACATGTCTCTGCATCAGAGGAAACACATTCTGAGCAAAATCTATATTCACACAAAAGAGTTCATTACTTCTCAGAGATTTTATAACAGATCAGGCATTTACATTGATATCTCAGCTCACAGTTTTCAGTCTGAAGCTCACTGATCTGTTTCTTCAGCTTTTTGATCTTTGCATTCTTTATATTAACAACTTCACAGATTTCCTGATTTACTGTTTTCTATCTTAATATCAGTAAAGAAAGCATCTTGCTGAGAGAAGAACTCTATCAGAACTGAGAATAAGTTGAGCACTTTACATTTCTTTAATAATGATGATATTTCAGATGCAGAAGTAGCATTAATAAGTACTGTATTATTAAAAAGAGTCTTATACTCTGAGAGACTATAGTCTATTAGACATCTCTTTCTCTGTAGCTCTTATAATGAGAGTGAAGATGTATCTGTCTCTATATCTGTATTGTTAATGACAATGATGCTGCGGGGTTCAGATTCAGCAGAGATCATGACTGATAGTCTGTGAGAGAAAGATCAGAGACTGTGAGCAGATGAAGAAGAATGATAACAGATTATATTGAAGAAAGAAATATACTCATTGACACTAATATTGATATTAAGTCAGATGTCTTAGCTCACATAAACAGGAACTCTCAGTGAGTTTCTTACAGCAGTGAACAAAAGATTGAAAAGAAATAAAAAGAAAGATGAATTCAGACAGAGACAGAGATTATATATATACTTAATAGCTGAAGAAGATCATGAGATCATGTATCAGAATGACAGAGAGCTGTTGACATGAAATACTGCTCTAACTGCTAATCAGACTGAGAGAGCTCATGTTAAGTTGAGAAGTGCAAAGATAGGCTGACCTAGAGAAGAAGAAAGTCTTGTATATATATACATCAGAAGATGAGAGTGAGAGAATATAAGAAGTGACTATCATTCAGATTGTGATTGTACACAGCAGAGAAGAAGACATGATACTGTCTAACTCTTAATTAGAATGAGAAAGACTGTATGCAAATCAGAGAATAATAATATCAAGTGATCAGATGTCAACTCTCTCTGTATATCATTCTACTAGTTCATATCAGTAGCAGTATTTAAACTAGCTGCTGAGATTATGAATTTCACATTTAGTCTTATTTAATCTGATCTTATACATTTCTTAACATGAATTTCACTGAGACTAGTCATTAAAAAAACATGTAAAGTGACTATATATCAGATCTTAAAATGAAATCATGACTTGAAAAAAATAAGAAAGTAGTCTCATTTGATTTCATTTAGTCTCATTCTTAGCATAAAGTTACTATTTTTAGACATTTTAAGGTTTTTTTAGACTATTTTTAATTTTTTAAAAAGTAACACTTTTTGATAATGCTTAAATAAGATTTAAAGTCATTTAAAGCAATAAAAATAATTTAAATTGAGAAGTGAAAATCATGATCTCATTTGAAAAATGTAATAAGAGTAGACAGTAAGTCTCACTAAGACAGTATGAAACTACTATCTAATATTAAAACCATGTAATGAGATCAGTTGAATTAGTAATGAGACTATTAAAAAATCTAGTCCTGGTCTCAGAGACGGTCACACGGTCAGTCTAGCAGTATTTAACAATTTTAGAAGAATAGTAGGTTTCTGCAGAAAGTTATCAGAGAGTTGTCTGTTAAAGTCATAATGTTTAAAGCAATGATACATCTTCTGTAACTTTAAATATATTAGTCAACTAAGTTGCTCAGTATCTGAAGCTTTATACATCACTGCTGCAGAGCAGTTACTATTCAGTAAGAGAACTACTACTTAATCTCTCATCAGTATCAGCTTCAGATCTGTAAGAATCTCAGTTACTTATTATTCTTTTAGATTCATCTGACTTTCTTCTTCTTTCTGACAAGCTCAGCACACATTTCAGTCAAAGATTGTGAGTTGTTAACAGTCATTCACTAATTCATGACTGCTGAGAGAGTTACTGCAGAGCTCTTTAGAATCTCAAGAAGCTTCACTGCTCTGATAGAAACAACTGCAGAGACATCTTCTGAGAATAGCTGCTGTTGATTAAAAGTCTATTCAGTGACTGATCAATCTGTCACTGTCAACATCAGTGTATGAGACAGAAATCACAGCTGAAGAGTGTGTGTAACTGTGTTACTTAACTGTATGCAAAGGTTACATTACTCTGATCACTGATTTTCAGAATAACTCAGATTGTAATCATTATTCAAGATATCAGTAATCTTATCATAGTTACTTTTGACCTGAGATCAGCACTTCAATGAGCTGGCAGACTTGTGTGAGAAGGCATTCAGAACACTTACACTTATCAGCTGTTTGCTGATATGACTGATCTTGATCTGTGAGAATCTTCTCAGCATCTGATAGAATTAACACTTTAAACTTTCATGCACTGAGATTGTCTGTTACATTCACTGATGTGAACATGTTCTCTGAATGTGCCGGTCACCTGTGTCACAGACAGATGTACTTGTATTCTCTTGACTCTGAGCTGAGACAGTCTGAATAACAATAGCCTTTATGATCTCAACAGAAGATTCAAGTCTGAGACTGAATATGCAGCAGAATTTCTCTCTGCCTGCAGTCACAGATGCAGAGAGGTTCATATCTTTGTTAAAAGAATAAACAGATGACTCAGATTGATCACAGGTTTCAGTTTCAACACTGACTGCAGTGTTATCATCATCAGCTTCTGAATCAGATGATGAGCTCATGATAATTTCTAAGCAATGATAAGTACTGATGTTAAAGATTAGATTTTGAGAGAAGGCAGAAATGAGGAAAATAAAGAAATTCAGAGATAATAAACTCTGATCTTCACAGTCTGCCTTATCAGACAGCTGCTGCAAGCAGTGACTGAAGAAATCATGATTGACAGAGATTAGAATAATATCAGTTATTAAATTCATAATACACTCATCTTTGTTCTCAGAAGAGCTGAGAATTCTGTTCTTAATAAATTTCACATCAAAGTCATTCAGTGAGTAATTCAGATTATCACCTTGACTCAATTCACTGTCTGTGAAGAACAAACTTGTTGAGATTCTCAAAGACAGAGAAGCTGACAGTGAATGTGACATCAGCAGTTCAGAGAGCATAGAAGATGCTTTCAAAACAGATGAAAAGTATGCAGAGAAAGAAAGAAAGAGAGAGTCAGAATGAGAAGACAGGTACAGAGAGAGAAAAACAGAGTACAGAAAATGAGATTTGAGAGACAGTGAGATAAGAGTATGAGTTAGAGAAAGAGCAAACTTGTTGAGAAATCTAAGAGCTGTTTTGAGTTCAGAATTCAAGAGAGTATAGTTAACAAACTGCATAGTAGCAGAGTGTGATTGAATTACTTAACTAGATTGTGAGTTGTAGATTGTTATTGACAGTATGAGTGCTGACTTCTTTATCAAGTTTCTCAATTAAACTGAAGAATTATGAATGATGATGAGTGAAGATAATCAAGATTTTCACAGAGCACTCTCTTTCTTCACATCAATTCAGTTATACAATTATGTAGTGTAACATCACAGAGTATCAGCTGTAATCATCATTCTGTCACTACTAGTCAGACAGATAAGCTTCTCTGTCAGATTTGCAGAGCAATAAATAGTATTAAATGTAATGCAATTATGTAATATTCTGACATGTTGATAAGCATCATTTTCATACTAGTGAACTCTGCTCATTTCAGTGCAGAACAAAGTCTCTGAATTAGCAGTTAATAGAAGATTGATTTCAGAGTTGATAACAGTCTCTAGAGTCTGTTCACCTGCTGATACAGCTGATATATGCAGTATTTATATGATTAGAAATACTTCTGAAAAGGTTATAAAAGAAGTTTTTATCTCACACTGAATAACATTTCAGTGCAGAATTAGCATGAGAAAGAGGCTGATACTCATCATTCTGCTGCAGCTAGACTGACTGTGTGACTGTGTCTGCGATCAGACCCAGACTTTGTGATAGTTCATTATCAATTCAATCAATCTTATTACATGGTTTTAACATTAGATAGTATTATTATATATTATATATCTCCATTATACTCATATGCAAGCGGAGCTTATGATGAGTCCTTGCGTGATGTTAAATACAGGTCAAGTGTTGGTTATACAGGAGGAAATACAGGTGTTGAGACCACGCCAAGATAACAAGAACATAGGAAAATACAAAGAAGTGACAATTAGATACATGCGATAATAACTTCCCAGCCCAGGAACATAGAGCGATTCATTGAAGCGATTTGTACACCTCTGTATTTATTAGAAACCTGAGGTGCTTGAGTTCCGGATTTAATGTATCCCCTGCGGGTTTCGAACCCACGCGCCTTGGTTTCCCACGCCAAGGCGCTACCGGGTGGCCGCATTAACCATTCAGCCACCGGGGAAACATTAGATAGTAGTTTCATACTGTTTCAGTGAGACTTACTGTCTACTCTTATCACATTTTTCAAATGAGATCATGATTTTCACTTCTCAATTTAAATTATTTTTATTGCTTTAAATGACTTTAAATCTCATTTGAGTGTTATCAAAAAGCATTACTTTTTAAAAAATTAAAAATAGTCTAAAAAAAACCTTAAAATGTCTAAAAATAGTAACTTTATATCAAGAATGAGACTAAATGAAATCAAATGAGATCACTTTCTCATTTTTTTCAAGTCACAATTTCATTTTAAAATCTCATATATAGTCACTTTGCATGTTTTTTTAATAACTAGTCTCAGCAGAATTCATATCAAGAAATGTATAAGATCAGATTAAATAAGATCAAATGTGAAATTCATGATTCTGACGGCCAGTCTAGCTGCAGCAACTCAGACAGTATTAAATAAATAAGTGAATAAAGTGCTTGCAGAATTTGCAAGAGCTCAAGAGTGATATTAAATAAGATATGATTAAGACAATCTTCTCATCTACGGACCTCAGCTCAGCTGATATGATGCTCAGACATGTAGTTATAACATCTTCAGAGTGTGTTTATCTATCAGAATGTCTGATGCATACTATATTTACTTAACTGAAAATAACTCTGATATGTAGTAAGAGAAGAGATTATACTCTGTAATTAAAGTATTATATAGCAGTGCAGATCTGAGATGAAGAACTGAGACATTTTTATCATTGATCACTGAGTTGAGATATTCAAAGAGCTCAATCTTAAATCTTATATTATGCATGTATATAATAGACTCTGACAAAGATTAACATTTCAAGACTACTAAGCTTTATAATGAGATTATAACAAGAATGTGAGTAACAGTAATTCAGAAAAAGTGAAGTATTAGTCAGAGAAGAAAACTAAGTCTGACTGAATAAAATAAGCAGAAGAAAGCAGAAGTCAGATAAGACTGATTAAAGCAGCATAATAATCAGAGATTTTCAGCTCAGGAAAATTGAATAAAGATGTAGATAATAATATGAGATCATTATTTCACAGTTATACAAAGACAGAGAGTCAGATGAGAAGATAAAGAGTGATACAGATTACAGAAAAGCATATAGAGAGCAGAAAAGTGAGAGTGTGAGAAGAGAAAGAATATAAATATGCATGTGTTAATAAAGAGAGTCAATGAGCTCTTATATAGAACAGGTCAGTAAGGTGATAACATTTAAGCTGGCAGATCAGAGTGCATACAGCGTCTTTCTCAAACGGGCCGCGCTAGCAGAGGCGCTTGACCAGACTGAATGACGCTAGACCCGATCGGAGTGACGCGATTCTACATGCGGCCAGGCCGCCGGATCTGGCCGCGCCGACGCAAATTGAAAATCTTCTATAAGATTAATAAATTTCATCACAGATATTAAGATAATTATATAATATTAAGTTAAAACTCTACACTGAGATAATAAAGAAGAGTTTAAAAGTTAAGAACTTAAAATCTACTATCAGAGTAAAGAAATAATGTATGAAACAACTACATCTGATACACTACAATTGAATAGCTTAGTGAAACATATAAATTAAATAGTTATAGAGAAGACAAGAAGCTTGCTATTTAATAGTAAGCTGATAAAAGAGCTCTAAGATAAGATAATACAAGTTATAATTATAATAATTAACACATTCTCAATATTAATGAAGATATTTAAATGTAAGAAAGAAATATTACTTATATCTTTTAAAGCTTAAACTAAGATGCAATCTTCTATTCATTGAATACAGAGATAGAGATGCAAGATCTATAAGAAGAATTTAAAAGTGTTAAATAAGCTTATAGATAGAACTGATGATAAGAAATAACAGCTAATTAAATATTAAGAATTATATTAATATTATATATGAGATTCTGTTATATATTATCTTAAGATTGTATGAGATGTTATATTTAATAAAGCTCTTAACATAAGTGTAAATACACCTGTAAATACAGTGAGAGAATTCAATGAATTGTCTAATAAATTGAACATTCTGAATATTAGAGAGAAATAATAATACTATCTTCTGAGAAAACTTATAAAGAATAAACTAGATATTATAAAGATAATTATTAATAAGAACTTAGAGAGTATAATTAATTCAATCTATCTTCTAGATAATAAAACACAGCTTATTATAAATAAAGAGTTTAAAAACTTTATTAATAAGAATGATTCTATTCTAAGTATTCTGACAGACTGATTAACTACATTAATAAAAGTCAAGAGAAGCTCAGACTAAGACTATTAATATAAAACAATAAAAAAGAAGATTAAGATATTTAAATAAAAGAAGATATATATTATTATTAAAAAGATCTCAGAAATGAATATTCTTATAGATAAATAAGTATATAATTAAAAATTCAATAATAAAAGAGAAATTATCTGTTTTAAAGCTTACTAAGTGATTAGAGAGTTCTTATAATAACAGAGTATTCACTATATAAGATTATATACTATAGTAGTATCAGAGTCTATATCACACAGTCTATTCATTATATTAACTGTTAAAGAATAAAAGATTAAATTAATTAACTATATATCTATGTTTTTAAATAATATATTATCTCAGAATGAGATAATCTATATATAACTACTCACAGATATTAAGTACAGTAGAGAGAGCTTGATAGAATTACTCTGTCAGAGTCTATATAAAATAAAGTAAGCTGTGAGTAGACTGACTGTATAACCGTGTCTGAGACCAGAACCAGATTTTTTAATAGTCTTATTATCAATTTAACCGATTTCATTACACAGTTTTAACATTAGATAGTAGTTTTATACTGTCTCAGTGAGACTTACTATCTACTCTTATTACATTTTTCAAATGAGATCATGATTTTCACTTCTCAATTTAAATTATTTTTATTGCTTTAAATGACTTTAAATCTCATTTAAGCATTATCAAAAAGTGTTACTTTTTAAAAAATTAGAAATAGTCTAAAAAAAACCTTAAAATGTCTAAAAATAGTAACTTTATGCTAAGAATGAGACTAAATGAGATTAAATGAGATCATATTCTCATTTTTTTCAAGTCATGGTTTCATTTTAAGATCTCATATATGATCACTTTGCATGTTTTTTTAATGACTAGTCTCAGCGGGATTCATGCTAAGAAATGTATGAGATCAGATCAAATGAGACTGAACGTGAAATTCATAGTTCTGGCGGCCAGTCTAAGTATGAAACTACTATCTAATATTAAAACTGTGTAATGAGATCAGTTGAATTGATAATAAGACTATCAAAAAATCTGGTCCTGGTCTCAGACACAGTCACACGGTCAGTCTACTAAGAATGAGACTAAATGAGACTGAATAAGATCACTTTCTCATTTTTTTCAAGTCATGGTTTCATTTTAAAATCTTATATATAATCACTTTGCATGTTTTTTTAATGACTAGTTCCAGCGGGATTCATATCAAGAAATGTATGAAATCAGATCAAATGAGATCAAATGTGAAATTTATAATCTCAGTGATCAGTCTAGCTATGAGAGTATAGTATTTTCTAGCAATGAAATATCTTATTATATTAAGATTTAAAATATTATCTTATAACAGTGAATTTCTATATTATTCTATTTATAAGATTTATCTGATATTACATGTCAATAATTATCAGATAATAGAATTTTAAGAGCAGTAATTAAACTGAGTATTAAAAGAGATTGTAAAGAGATTTAAGATAAAGAATATTAAAGAGATTAAGTTATATCTTGAAATAAAGATTAAATATCAGAGAAATAATAATCTAGCAGTTATACAGAGCTGTTATATTAAGAAGATTCTTGAAAATTTTAGTATAAATAAGATAAATTCTGTGAGAACTTCAATGATAATAAGTATACAGCTGAAATTTTCATCTGATAAGAATAATAAATTAAATAATAATTTCACTTATATAAGATATTATTAAGAACTGAAATTATTACAGTATTTAATCTTAAGTAGTAGATCAAATCTGATATTCACAGTTAACTATCTCTTATATTTTAACTTATATTTATACAAAGTATGTTAAACAGTGTTAAAGTATATTCTATATTATATTAAGAAGATGAAAAATTATAGTATATTATACAGAAAGAAGATCAGTGATAAAAGTTTAAGTTCTGTAATATACTATAATTCAGACTGAGTGAGAGTGAATTCTTAATACAAATTAACTACTGATTATATTATATTAATTAATGAGTTATCAGTCTTATAATAGTTGTAAAGACAGACATCTATTATTAAATCAATCATAGAAGCTGAATATATTACAGCTAGTAAGACAGCTTGTGAGATAATCTGATTGAATAATATGTTATATAACACTGAGTTAATGAATGATGAAAAAGTGAAAATATACTCATATCTATGAGTTGATAATAAGAAAGTAATTGATTTAGTAAAGAAGAAATTCTTAATACAAAGATTGTATCATATTAAGATTAGATATCATATTCTTCATAATTTGATTGAAAAAGAGGAAATCATGATGAAACATGTTGATTCTACAGTGAACATAGCTGATGAGCTCATCAAGCCACTGGTGAAGCCTGCATTTGAAGATTTTGTTAAAAGAATTGATTTGAAAGAGATCAGAAAGAAATGATTGAATGATAATAATAATACAGTGAATCAATGAATTTTGCATCATACGGACGTCTTTCCTAATGAGGAAATCAGGGTCCGATTCATGTAATTAATTATTATTGCATTTTTGAAAGATTTGAGGATGGGGGAGGCCCCCGGTGGTGGCTTATTATAGGCCACGGCGTAGCAAGGGGGTGTTGGTGATTACTACACCTACCCTAGTCACGTGCCACCCCAACCTATTTAGTGTAACTCGCGTAGTTAGATTACAACACAACACAACAACGTTATCCTCCAAGACTCTGTGAGGTCATGTGATCACGCACTCAACGGCAGGGAATTTTAGGCGCGCGTCAACTATCGGCGGAGCTCAGGAATGGACTACTTTCCATCCATATTGAACCAACACTAAATCTATCTGACAAAAATTCTCCAGACATTCGCGTTACCATTCTATAGCGGATAGCATATCAGCCTGAGTTGGACCCAGGATCAAGGAGCGGATATTGGGGACTTGCTTGCTTTGTGCTGTCAGGTTTGCAGCCAACAACAGTGTCCGAGCCGTTCACCGCCGCAATCTCGGCAACATGTCGTTCTCTGTGCCATTCAGCTCGAGCCCTCCACCCTCAACTCCAGATAAATATCAGAGATTTGCGAGGAATCCATCCACTACCCCGGCCGGCGCCCCTCCTTCAACTACCCCGTTAGGGCCCCCTCCCTCTAGCTTATTTGGGAGCTCCAAGCTGGGAAGCACCAGGGCCAAATTGAATTTTGGAGTCGCTTCATTTGACCAATCTATAGACTCGCAAGCTTCAGAAGATCTAGGTTTATCAAACGCCTCGTCCAACTTCCCCTTGCCACGGACAAAGGTCAGAGGTCCGCCTCCATTCGCCTCTCGTAGCGCGTTCGATTCGCCGGGGAATAGATCTTTTCGGGAGTCAGATATAAATGGACATACTGCACGGTCAAGTCGTGATTTCGATTCTTACACCGACGATATTGACCAGGACAATGGCATGGGAGATAGTCGTGCAGGATTTTTAGATTCACGATTCAGTGCTTCACACAATTCTCCAGTGCACTCTCCTGTCCATAAATCCTTCATCTATTCCAACCCCGGCCAAGCCAAGCGAGCAAAACTACATGAAAGATGGGCCCAACCACCTACAACCAAGCCCAGAATAACGCCAAGGAAAAAGAGCTCAATGTTTCCGTCAATTGCCCGTGATCTAGCCTCGAGGTCGCAGATTGCAATGGTTAGCGAACCTAATGAACTTATTCTTGAGACTGAGGATATATTTGGCCGAATGTACGATCAAGTTCGGGAGTTCGAACATGATGACGACGGTCTTCAACAGGCTCTGTGTGACATTTCCAAGGATCTTTTGGATTTGTGGGAACGACATACAGCAGGCTCATCTCGCGCCCAGCCAAATAGTCGAACCTCTACCATAGGTCCGGAAAAGTCTGCTCCAAATATTGTGAAAGCCAATTTCCTTGGATCCCTTCTCCTTCCCCTCCATCATCCTCAACTTCAACGGGATAGAGCCCCTGAAGGAGGCCCCTCTGTTCACATTGGTGCTGTTCGCGCCTTTGCACCCAACAAACCTAAAGCTAAAACCCCGATTCCTAAAGTCCTGTTCGATTGGATAAACCATTACCATACCGCACAAAATTCGGACCCGAGTACCGTCTGTAGCTATCAACCAAATCCCACCGCTTCTGCAGCATTCTGGGATGTGGTTCAAACCTTGATTTTGCGTGGGAATCCATCTCCAGTTATCGATCTTCTAAAGAGTGCAGACTTTAATTATGCTAGATCGGCTATGGAGGATGGCCTCGAGCAACCCGGCTATCGAGGGGCCCAGCTTCAAAACATTCAAAAATGTGTCAATAGTGCGATTCAGCTACTTAGCGTCTCTCCAGGCGTTCAAAACAATGATTGGGACATTAAGAACCTTGACTGGGCTATATACCGAAAGCAGATTGCCGCCGCAATTTCTGAACTCGAGAATTTAGCTGAAGGCCAGGACCGCCTGCCTGAAGCACGGGATCAGTTCCAAGCACCCAATTTCGGCATATTTAATCAACGGAGTGCTTCCTCTTTTTCTCAGTCCACACGAATGGCTGAGAGCCAGGTGCCTTGGACGATTTATCAGAATCTGAAGACTATGTATAACATCATGCTTGGAGATGTGTCTTCGATCTTGAGTAAATCGCAGGACTGGGTAGAGGCTACGGTTGGTCTCACTGCCTGGTGGGATGGCGAGGACGACAGCGATATAACTGCTGGAGAAACAAATTTCAACCGAAGCGTGATGAGACGTTCTCAGTCGCAAGCACCCCGTTCAGTAGATTCAAACCCCGAGGAAGCATACTTGCGTCGCCTGGACTATTCATTTGCCAACGTAACGGAAAACTTGGGAGAGGAAGGATTTCAGGTTAATTCTATGAACCCTATGGAAGTGGGTTTGGCTTCAGTTTTCGAAGGTAACATCGAAGGAGTGCTGGAGATGCTACAAACTTGGTCACTGTCTATCGCCTCCGCTGTTGCTGAAGTTGCAAGCTTTGGTGGATGGCTGGATACATCAGTAGGCTCCAAGCCAATGCCTGGTTTCAATCAAAATGATCTCATGGTTTTGAATTATGGCAAAAACGAGAAACCGCTCCGAAAGGATGATATTTTGATTAATTACGCAATGGGTCTCTTCGATCGAAATCCGCTTGAGAGTCCTACGGGAGCGAGGGATGGGTGGGAAGTTGCACTCGAGGTCCTGAGTCGTCTTGACGACCAAGAGATTATGAGGACAAAGGCTACAGAATTGCTTGACCGTATTCCCCTTGATACGTCTGAGCATATGGATAAAGTTGTTTTGCTTTGTGCGGATCTCGGGTTCAATGATGAAGGCCGTAGGGTTTCTGAGGTAAGTTTCAAATCATCAATTACTTTCCATTCGCATACCTAACATATTTTCGACATTAGCGATATGGGGATAAAATAGCAGAGTCGTCTGAAGAATACGGAACAGCCCTCATATGTTACGCAAGAGCTCATAGCTACAAAAAAGTGAAGAACGTTGTCGACCTTCTCACTTCGTTTTGCCTTGTCCGATCCACCGCATATCCGCCTGCATCTGAGCTCGATGTTCAACTTCGATCGCTTCTTTACAGTCCGCGAGCCGCGTTATCAGCAATTGCAGCTGTCGACCAAGAGGCGGCTGGTATGCTCCAGTTCTACTTTTGTGGATATGCCGCTGTGAGACGCTTCTACGACATTCGTGACGAGGAGGTCTATTTGCAAAAGGGGGAGCGACCAAAATATCGCCCTCTAGCTAGAAAAAGAGCTGCCGCTGAAACTCTCGTTGCGGTCATCCGCAGTGCAGCCGATAGCATCTATGGTGGCTTGTACGATGGGGAACGGAAAACATCAGTTCAAGTTGATGGACTCCTGGTGTTGCTAGGAGAAGCTCTCGTATTCTTGGAAGGTGAGTTCTTCTGTTTCCTTATCCCCTGGCTATTTATTTACATATTCTAACCTTTCGAGTTCCAGAACCCAACCGCTTCCTCACCACCGACCAGCTATTAACCATCCTCGCTGCGATCGAAGATCTCCAATCTGTCACATCACGTGTTTATGACCAGTGCGAAATGTGTCTGCAATCGACCGTATATCACCACTTCAACTATGATGCCCTCGCGAACAGTTCATTTGGTGATGAATCCATCCGATCCCCGGTGACATCATCCTTCGCCGCTCCACCACGCAATCTACTTAAAAAGTCGGTATCATCGCTGACCGCAGTCAGTGGCTTTTCTCTGATCGGCAGTGAAATGCTCGAATCCCAGAGTCGCAAACGGGATGGTGGATCAACTTCCATTGAAAATTCGGGTGTGCTTATTCCCCACCCAAATGCGAGGCAAGGGGGTGCCGATGTGAAGCGAGGTTGGGACTGGAGAGCGAGAATTCGCAAAGATGTGAAGGGGCAGGATATTTTGAGGATCTTGAGGCTTCAGATTGCTAAGGGACTAAGTTTCGGCGCTTTGGGATCTTGAGCGGAGTCTTTTCCATTTTCCATTACTGTTCTTTCCTAATGAGCAACGTGGATGGGTCTATTATTCGGTTGAGAAGGGATTTTTTTTCAGGTATCTATTTCTACTTTCCTATGAATAACAGCCTTAATATTTTCTCTTTTCCCTATCCGCTTCGAGATATCTGGCGTCTAAACTATTAGATTTATGCAAGAAGGACCATCAACATGGATTTCCCTTTTTCTTTATGCATTTTCACATTTTTCTTTCCTTTTTCGCTTTGCATCTTTAGGGAGTGTATACAGTCGAATATGGAGACGGATCACTTTTTCCTTTGAACCATGAGCTATTAGGCACAGACAATAGCATTTCCACGCATGGGGTCCGCCCGGGAACGCCACCATCCATCTGAGTAGGTGATTAATAATGCGATACAGAGCACTCAGCTATTCAGCTTAGAGAAGTGTATCAATCAATATGGACCACCTGAATTCAGTAGCAACCAAAAGATAAATATAAACATGACAAATCGTCGACGAAAATTTAAATCCCGGCGTTTCTTTTGGTGCTTTCACACTGTATATGGCTTAATAATGTTTTCATGGCGGCTGTGACGATTTCTCTTCTGGTCAAACGCTCGACGGATGCGTGGCGACTGGCGTCAAAGCTGGTTTTTTTACCTGACTAACTTACCATCCTGACCTCGTCCCATCCATCCTCTTGGACGTTGGGGGCCATGTTACGGAGCTCACCAGCCACAACAACAACGCAAGGGAGGGATACGGCGCCAAGGCGAGTTGTCAAAAAAAGGACGCGAATTTGCCCCAGGAGTAATCCGTAGGAACACCTGGGTTTCGGGAGCTGCGTCCAGTCGTAGGTCAGGATACCTTGATCCTGCTACTGGCTCGTTAGGCGCACTCCAGCTCTTGTGAAACGGCCGTCAAAGCAGTGATTGTTGTTCTTTTCCCGCCAAAATACCCTTTTGTAACTATCCCTCTGCGGCCGTATGAGAGGAAAACTGTGCGCAATTTTGAGAAAGGGGGCCAAAATCAAATGGCCGCCTCGTACAGGAGTAGTATTTTTGACCCGGGCTGAGTGAGGATTTCCCGACTATTGCGATCCCAGCGATCTTTCTTGAACCCTGGGTGCCGATCCCAAGTTTTGGGGATTCTGTTTCTAGTTTCTATCCTAGAATCTAGGCCGCAGTTTCAGCTAGGTTGGGTTGTCCACCTGCATGGGCTCTGTTTCCTGAAGAATAACTTACAGCACATGAACTCAGCAGCTCCTGGGGCATGTTTTGATCAGCACAGGGAATAGAATGCCTTGCTTACATACCCCTTGCCTGCATAGTTAACTACCGAGCTAAGCTAGAGGAAGTGATCATTGAGTGTCCCAAAGGGTTCAATTACAATGTGAATGATATTAGGAGATTTGTGACTATAAGCCGCAATTTACTTGTTTTGGGCTTTGTTCTCAAGCTACTTGTGAAGTACGTGCCCGGCTGGTGCTTTGCGAGAAAGCCTGGCTGTGCTGAAAGTCCCACAAAAAGGCTGGCTGGAGTTATTTTTGAATGTTGTTCACCGCTGCCTTGACTGCAGAGCTGGTACTTCGTTATTCAAGAGCTAGGGAGAAAGAGAAGAGGAGTTCCAACAATGCATGCACATTCTCATTCTCAATTCCGCATCTTGATTTACTACAAGCAGAGGTATAAGATGGTAAGATCAATGGAAGGAATCCTTCATTGCATCTATCACTTGAATCAGTGACGCGGTCCTATCCATGAGGCTGTTCCACAGCGAATCTGCTAAGGGACCCGATGGATTTGAGCGCGGATGGGACTGATTTTGCCTTTCTGTCATTGTTGTTTCTGCCAGCTGGGCCCAAAGCTTCCATGAGACCATTAAAACCATGCGCAGATATATCGGTGCCATTGTCCGAGAAGGACGTATGTTCATATCTATGTACAGTGGCGGAGACACCTCGCATCCTCCGACTTGCAGCCGCGGGAGAACGATACCCCAATCTCTGTCCGCGCGAGACACTGAGGCATGCCTCACACATTCTCGCAGCATGTGCAAGGTGGTAGAATAGATTTCTACCAAGCGAGAGTGGCAAGAGAGGACCATAAGCATGGTAGATTCATCATTCCAGTCCACAAGTGGGTAAGGCACACTTGACGATGCAACTTCTTCAGACCCAAGCCGTTTTACGACTCACATGAGCTCAAGAGTGAGATGGAAGAGGTCCTCAAAGACAAAGCGTGTTGGTTTGCCAGCTCTCGCTTCACATCTTGATGGGAGATTAGAGGCATACTCATACATTGCCACACTAAGGCTTGCCAATTGTTGAATCGGAGATGTCACTGTTACTTGCGTTCCCTTCTGCTCGTAGTTTCTAATACTCGTGGAGGAGCTGGGCGAGAACAAAGCGCCACCAACATTGCTTACGACACTGTTCAGTGAATTTTCGTTCCTTGGGGTGCAGAAGTTGCTATAAGGAGAGATGTTGTCCAAAAACGAGAAATTTTCGGGTCCCAGCCAGGAGAAGCCCGGTTCGACCGTTGCTAGAGTCAAGATGAGCACGTTACTTTAGTAGAAAGTGACTGAAGAAGCTGGAAGGCAGCATCCTAATCTGATAGCTCGGAGACTAGTGCTGCTTCACTTCGAGAAAATCCCACCTCCATGCCTTGTTCCTGACCAGTCATCGCATCTGAATGCGCATTCGGTATGGTACCTGAGGCGGGGATAAGACCTGTCCGTGAAGGCCTCGTCATCTGTTGTGCACGCTGAGCCTTCAGAGAGCCCTGAGGTGCGCGGATAGAAAACTGGCAAGTTTTTCCTAATCTGAGGCATCGCTCGCAGCGGGCTTCCTCCGGCTTGCGGATACACCGGAGTTTTTGCCTGTGGCAGGGGTTACACGCTGCCCGCCCTTACCGCGAAGCCTGATCAGGCGTTGATTCGCCAAACAGTAAAGATGGACCCACGAGTCCATCCATTGATGGGAGATAGACAGAAGATGCAAGGCTAAGTGTTAAGGGCGAAAGTTTTAGCTCAGGCTCCTCTGACAAACTTGTATGCAGGTTCGGTGTTTTGGGCTGCACGTTCGGCGAGAGTAGTTTAACTACTGTGGATTGTGGATTAATAACTAATGATCTTGGCTGGCGGGACTCTCACAGTAACTAACTAGTTAACATAACACCAATCTGAGAATGCCTCTCTACCCAGCGCATTATCTTTGTCCCTTTCATGTTATTTATGTTGGCCGTTGCGGCCGTTGCGGCTATCGGCTGTGGCGATCTCCCTAGATCACGTAAGCAACCACTATATTTTCTTGGAGGATAACGTTGTTGTGTTGTGTTATAATCTAACTACGCGAGTTACACTAAATAGGTTGGGGTGGCACGTGACTAGGGTAGGTGTAGTAATCACCAACACCCCCCCTTGCTACGCCGTGGCCTATAATAAGCCGCCACCCGGGGCCTCCCCCATCCTCAAATCTTTCAAAAATGCAATAATAATTAATTACATGAATCAGACCCTGATTTCCTCATTAGGAAAGGCGTCTGTACAGCAATAACTGTAAAAATCAAGAAATACATGCAAAATTCATTGATCTGCTGTATCATCATTATCATTCAATCATTTCTTCTTCTCAATTTCCTGAATGCCAACTCTCTTGACAAATTCTTCAAATGCAGGCTTCATCAGTGGCTTGATGAGCTCATCAGCTATGTTCACTGTAGAATCAACATATTTCATCATGATTTCCTCTTTTTCAACTAAATTATAGAGAATATGATATCTAATCTTAATATGATATAATCTTTATGTTAAGAATTCCTCCTTTGCTAGATTAATTACTCTCTTATTATCAACTTATAAATATAAGTATATTTTCACTTTTTCATTATTTATCAACTCAGTGTTATATAATATATCATTTAACTAGATTATCTTACAAGCTGTCTTACTAGCTATAATATACTCAGCTTCTGTGATTGATTTAGTAATAGATGTCTGTCTCTGTAACTGTTATGAGATCAGTAACTCATTAATCAATATAATATAGCTGATAGTTAATTTGTATTGAGAATCTATCTCTGCTCAGTTTAAATCACAGTATGTTATAGAACTCAGATCATCTTCTATCTTCTTCTTATATAATATATCATGATTCTTTATCTTCTTAACATAATATAGAACATGCTTCAACACTGCTTAACATGCTTTATATAAATATAAGTTAAAATACAAGAGATAGTTAACTGTGAATATCAGATCTGATCAGCTACTTGAGATTAAATATTATAATAATCTCAATTCTTGGTAATATCTTGTAGTTATAAAGTCATTATTCAATTTCTCTCTCTTATCAGATAAGAATTTCAGTTATATATTAGTTATTATTAAAGTGTCAGCTGAATTTATCTTATTTATATTAAAATTTTCAAGAATCTCTTTAATATAATAGCTCTGTGTAACTACTAGATTATCATTTCTCTAGTATTTAATCTTTATCTTAAGATATGACTTAATCTCTTTAATATTCTTTATCTTAAATCTCTTTATAATCTCTCTTAATACTTAGTCTAATTACTGTTCTTAAGATTCTATTATCTGATAATTATTAATATATAATATCAAATAGATCTTGTGAATAGAGTAATATAGAAATCTGTTATTATAAGATAATATCTTGAATTTCAATATAGTTAGATACTCTGTTATAAGAAAATATTATACTTTTATAACTTACTTCATTTTATATAAACTCTGACAGAGTAATCTTATCAAGCTCTCTCTACTGTACTTAATATCTGTAAGTAGTTATATATAGATTATCTTATTCTGAGATAATATATTATTTAAAAACACAGACACATAGTCAATTGATTTAATCTTTCATTCTTTGATAGTTGATATAGTGAATAGACTATATAATGTAGACTCTGATATCACTGCAGTATACAATCTTGTATAATAAATACTCTGCTATTATAAGAACTCTCTAATCACTTAGTAAGCTCTAAAATAAATGATTTCTCTCTTATTATTGAACTTCTGATTATATACTTATTTATTTGTAAGAATATTCATTTTCAGAGTCTTCTTAATAATAATATATATCTTCTTCTATTCAAATATCTTAATCTTCTTTTTCATTATCTTATGTTAATAGTCTCAGTCTGAGCTTCTCTTAGCTTTTATTAGTGTAGTTGATTAGTCTGTTAGAATACTTAGAATAGAATTATACTTATTAACAGAGTCTTTGAACTCTTTATTTATGACAAGCTGTGTCTTATTATCTAGAAGATAGATTGAATTAATTACACTCTCTAAGTTCTTATTAATAATTATCTTTAAAACATCTGGTTTATTCTTTGTAAGTCTTCTTAGAAGACAGTGTTATTATCTCTTTATAATGTCAAGAATATTCAATTTCTCTGACAGTTTGACTACTTCTTTAATAATATTCACTTGTGATTCAAAGGTTGCTTGAGCCAGCGTACAATTACAGGCATACACCGGCTTCTTATATATGTTATCTAAATTAATTAGTGGCTGCTAGAGCCTCTTTACATTTGTAAGCATGTTCAGAAGCAGCTGTGTTATTATTCAGTGATTATACATTCTTCTAAATCACATTCTCTTTCATCAGATTCAGTCACGCTCACATGACTATAATATAAGCTCTAGTCTCATGTGAATTAGTGTGCTACTAGTATTCACAATCATAGTCTATCTCTGATTCAGCTAGTATTTCTTATATACTCTTACAAAGAAACTTTTACTATATTATATTACTCATTCACTAACTTTTTTCATTCTTCAATCATCTTCTTTATCATTATTATTATTAAATGTTACTATCTTATTCAAGATTTCTGCTTCTGCTTCTGTTTAACATCTTCTATCTGTTCATCTATTACATTATATATGTTTCTGGCAATGACTCTCTGTTCTCACAATAAGTGTCATTGTAGTACTTATACTGAGTAGTTTGTTAGCAGTAAATGTGATACATTGTGAAATATAACTGAGACTTGTTTATCTTCTAATGATTATTAGAATATATTATCATAAATGATATACTCTCTTCATCTTCTTATACACTTCTGACTCTCTTTTCTCTAACAGGTATCTGATTATGTTTTCTGATCATGTTTTCTGATCATTTTATATAACTGCAGATACTGATATATTTGTTTTGATTTATATAGAATCTTCATGTATTAACAGATTTATATCTGCTAATGATTGTGATCTCAATGTTGAATTGTTGATTGAGAACTTGAGAGACATAATAATGAAGAAATTGCTTATATTATATGTGACTGAGTCTTCTGTATCTCTCTCTACTCTCTCTGTTTCTTTCTCTACTATCTCTCTTTAATCTTCTACATCTGTCTCTGTGTCTGATTCTCTCACTCTCACTATCTCTGTTTCTGTGACTCTCACTTCTGCTACTTCTGCTCTCTCTGATTCTGTTATCTCTGCTTTCATTATCAGCTCTCTCTGTTTCAAGAAGATGTTGTATAGACTTAATAAATCATGTTTCTCAGTATATATACTTCTGCTCTTCTTATCAACTTCTAAAACAATTTATTATATAAAGACTGTATATAATACAATTATCTGAAGCTTGATTATGAATATCAATTATTATATTCATTTTAAATATTTATAATAAGACAATTGTTTATTTATATCAGAGAATCACTTCTTCTCTTAACAGTGTTAAAATTATAAGTCTTTTTCTTTTTCATCTTTTTCTTCTGATGCTGATTTTCCTGTTCTTAGAGAAAATCATTATAAGTTTTATTATTATACATGAAGTGATGATGTTCACAGATATTAAGAAACTTTTCACAACTGTTAAATTCAATATTATAAGTATATTCACTCTGATAAATTTCTTTGAAATGATAGATCTGTATCAGTCTATTCTCTGATGTCTGTTGTCTGACTTCATGATGTAAGTAAAAGATATCTGTGTTTTTGAGAATAGAAATGCAGATGTTGTACTCTTTTACATCTGTGAGTATGAGACTTATATGCCTTGTCTGAGATGTTATTGTGAGAATAAGCTGTTTATATACTGTGTTCTACTTTCTGTATTTCTCTGTGTCTCTCTCTCTCTTTCTGAGAAGCCTTGTGTGTGTTGTAATTACATGTACAATTCTAAGATCAGCAGATATTTATTCAGTAAGTGTTACTCTTGTTTTTACAGTTTCATACACTAATAATAGTTCTTGATTACTTCAGTGTCAGAGACTATTCTAATTGAAGATAATCACACTGCTGAGACTACTCTCTTTCACTTTCAAGCTTCTTCTGTCACTTTCTCTTCCTTCTCTGCAGAGAAGATTGTATGTATACTGAGTTATAAGTATTCAGTTCTAAGTGACTCTTATTATTATTTATCTGATTCTGTGTTTTCTTCTTCTTTTATTTCTTTCATCTCTACTTTCTCTGTCTTGACTTCTGATTCTGTGAGTTCTGTACTCTTCTTCAATTTTTCTACACACATATATACATATTTCTATATTGGCATTTCAGTCAATCTTGTAATAAATGATATTAATGTTGTATGCAGAGTGATAGAGAAACCAGAGATATATACAGTGTTATTATAAGAGCAGTGTAAGAGACCTACTTTGAATAGATCAGTATAATATTATAGGTCTTATATAACAAAGAGAAAAATGTTAGAGAAGGAAAGAAAGAGAAAGTGTGAGAATCAGTGATTGAAGTGAATATTTATACGTGTATGTAGTGATGTACACAGTGAAGCTTCAGAGTGAAAGAATATACGCGCATTTGTAGCAGCTGAGAATTGGCAATCAGAACATACATGTTCATAGCAGCTGAGAATCAGTGATTGAGAATGAGATGGTAGAAATCTATGAAGTGTACAGAATAGTCTATATAATTGATTGAGTGCAGTCTGTCACATTAGCCCTCTTCTTCCAGAAGCAGTTTCTATTGATCAAGGACTGCTGTTTCAGATAATGCAGAACTCAGAGTTCAGGTCAGTTAATTATAGCTGACTCATTTCACAAGATATTATCAGCTGCAGCTGTGAAGTCTCTCATTGAGAATATTCTCAATCTCTTACTCAAGCTCATTATCTTCTTCTATAATATCTGATAACTGTCAGTCAGAAGTCAGTTGAGAAGAGAACAGATCAGTAATAGTGCAGTGAAGCAAGCTTGTATGAAATACATTGTAAATCTCTGATAATATGTTAAGACAGTAGTTGTGACTATCTAGAACTTCTATCACTTTATACCTGGCATGATAGTAATCTAGTGTATGAGATGAACATGTGGTTTGTATATTCTTAAGATTCAATCATATCAGATCTTCTATCTTATATTATTCAGTGAGATCTCAGTGAACATTGATTTGATTCTCTTAATCTTGTTTTACAGTTGCTATGAAGGCCTCTGCTTAATTACAGGCATCTCAGAGCTTCATTACTATATTATCAGTGATCTGAATTGAACTGTGAGAGTCTGATATGAACTGTGTAATCTCTAGAAGATTCAACATCTTCATGTGATAACTGTGTGTAAGGAAGAATGAACTTACACCTGTTGAAATAGTATCTTATTCATTGATAGTGACCTCTGTGTGTAGAAGCAGGTCATATTAATCATCTTATGAATAATTGCAGAACTTATGAAGATAGTTCTTTACAGTCTGAATTATCTATTCTGATGCATTATCAGTCTTGAAGTGATAGACAGTTAACAGACAGTGTGTAATCTTGAGAACTTGACAGATTCTTATTCAGAGAGTGCTTATGAATTAGCAGCTCTGATCTGATACTATTGATCTCAGCAACTCATGTATTAAATAGAATAAACTTTGTAAGAAGACTTCAATAACTTGTTCAGTATTCATCTTATTATAAGATTTCAATATTATATCTTTACTTAGTTAGTTAACAATGACTAGAATGTTTCTATAACTCTTGCTCTCAGATAGATTAATAGTGAAATCAATTACTACATCTTATCAGATTCTATCAGAAATATTAAGTGATTTCAGTAGATCTTTTCTACAGTTCTTTCATAAGATAATGAAAGAACAGTGATTACAGTTTCAGATGAAGTATCTGATACTGTTTGATATCTCAGATTAATAGAACTCTCAGAAGATCATTCTATACAGTTATTCATAGTCTGAATAATCAGTTATATATGAATCATATATCTCTTGCATTATTCAGATGTGTAAGAATTCAGAGTGAGAGACTCAGCATTATTCACAGAATCATAGAGTGTTATTATCATCAATTAAATATTCTGAGATATCAGTTCTTACATGTAATTCTGAAGAAAATCAGAGTACTTCTTATTGTACTGCTTCAGTGAGTGCTTGAAGAAGTTCATCAGTTTAAGCTGCTGTATGCTATAGCTCATCTAATATAGGTTCAGAAGAAGTTAAGATATCAGTGACAGTTCTAATTAGAGAAGCATGTATAGTGCTGTGAGCTGTTTTATCTTGATCAACTAGTATCTTCAGATTCAAGAGTCAGTGCTCTCAGTTCATTCAGTGAGTATCTGTTACATTGAATGACATGTCTTACTCTTGTTATGAGAGAGCATCTGTCATCAAGTTCTGACTGTCAGAACAGTAGTGTATTGTAAAATGAAAGCAGCTTAAGAACTCAGATTATTGTATCTGTTATTCAGTGAGTTTACAGATAGTTATGAAGTATTTAAGATTCTTATAATCTGTGACTATCTCAAATTCAGAGACACTTCAGAGTTCAGAGTCTCATTCTTCTAAACAGTATATAATTGTAAGAAGTTTCTTATTATAAATCTTATAATTGTATTCAGCAGAACTCAGTTTCTTAGATATGAAAGTATATGATTATAGAACATCTTCATTATTATATTACAATATCACTTCTTCTATTATATAGTCAGAGAAATCAGCTTCAATAACTGTCTTATGATCAGAATTGAATATTATCAGCAGAGAGGTATTAATAAACATCTTCTTCATCTGTGTAAATGCAGCTTTAATATCTGCTAATCATTGAAATACTGTGTCTTTCTTAGTGAGTTCTGTAAGTGATCTCATAATATCTGAGAAGTTTTATATAAATTACTGATAGAAGTTAGCAAATCTGATGAAGCTTTGTATATCTTTCACAGTGCATGAGACCTTTCATTCAAGAATAGCAGAGATCTTCTCAGAATTCATTCAGATTTCCTTATCAGCTTCTATGATAAAACCTAAGTATTTAGTACTCTTGACTTCAAAATCACACTTGTTAATATCAATTGATAGTTCTGCTTCTTGTAGTCATTGTAATACTCTTTATACATACTCTTGATATTTCTTTCTGAATTCATCAGTGAAGATGAGGATGTCATCTAAATAAGCAGATGTAAATTCATCAAGAAAGTCTCAGAGTGCTCAGTTGATATACTTCTGAAATGTACTGAGAGCATTGATCAGTTCAAAGAGTGTGACTACTCATTCAAAGAGATTATATCATGTTCAGAATGCTGTAAGTCACTCATCTCCTTCAGTGATGCAGATCTTATGAAATGCAGTGATGACATTTAACTTTGTAAATCATTGAGCTTGTTCAATGTGAGCTAGAGTTTCATTGATAAGAGATAAAGAATAATAATCTTTCTTTATTAATCTGTTCAATTCTTAATAGTTTACACAGAACTGAAGTTCTTCATCTGATTTCTTTGCAAAGAGAATAGAGACTGTGATGAAAGAGTTACTAATACATATAAATTCTTTATTCAACAGATCATTGAGTGTCTTTTGAAGAAGAAGAAGTTCATCTCAGAATATGTTATAAAGAGAGCCTTATAACAGTTTGAGATTCTTATCATTCTTTTTCTCTAACTTGATACTGTGATTCATTCCAGAATCTTATAAGAGAAGTATGTTTATAATATTATCTTATTGAAAGATATCTAGATATTCATGATATTATTGAGAGAGTTTTGTACAAGAATCTGTTATTGTAATATGAAATAACTTTTCTAGAGTCTTTTTGATATCAGTCAGACTGATGGAATAGATTGACACATGATTCTGCTGTCAGTGAACTTGTCAGTGACTCTGTCAGTGATTTTGATGATGACTTCTTTTTCAGAGTATTTCATAAGTGTTGACAGAGATCTGTGTAGGATTTATAGTCTTGTGAATATCATCTTCATGAATTCTATTATTATTAGAGAATATCAAGCTTCTGTTTTAAGCATTCAGCAAGATGCCTTGTTCAGATAGTCAGACAAGTTCTAATATAAGATTATAATCAAGATTATTAACTTCATATATATAGATATCTTTATATTGATGTTCTTTCACATCTATGTTTAGTTTTATCATGTAATGAGTACAAACATCTTTTAGGTCATCAAATTCTGCAAGAAGTTGAGATTTTGATAAAAGAATATACTGAAGATTATGACATCTTACAACTGAAGATTTTATCATTGTATAGTGACATAGACTGCTGTCTATCATGGCTTTCATATTATACATGTTATCAATCACAGTAGATACAAGAATCATATTCATTGTCATCTTCTCTTCAAATCATTATTATCTAATCTCTTCAAGCTTCTGTTTATGAATTTGAACAGAAGCTAATCTTTTCCCTGTTTCACTGAGATATTCTTATAGTTATCTTCTGAATCTTTCTCTAATGTAATATGATTGGTGTGAACAGGCACTGATTCATTCTTTAAATGAGAAGACACTGATCTCAAGTATGAAGATACATAGGTTGATTGACAGTTAAAAGCAATGTGTTCTGATCAGTTACAGTTGATGCACACTTCTTGTTAATGTTAATTGATGACTTCTTCAGAAGTGATCTCAGAGACCTGAAAGCCTGTTTGAATGACAGAGACCCTTGCTTATATATAGACATTTAAGTCTACTCAGTTCATAGCATCTGCATTATTATTGTTATTCTTCAGTGCAGGTGTGTGAGTGACTAAAATGTAATATCTTCTATCACTGTTCTGTATACTCTTGAGCTTGATAAGATGATCATTCAATGTCTGAAGCTGTGTGCAGAAGTCTTCATAAGTCTGATCTTTATCTACACTTATAAGAGTCTGTAAGAGTTTGAAGATTAATGTCTTCTTGAGCATGCTAATCTTCATTTAATTCTCTCAAGATTGATCATCTGCTTCTAGAATCTTGGTGTTGAAGTCAGGAATGAATATTATAAGAGAAGTATTTCTCTGTTAAGTGCTCTGTAATTAATCTAATACTTTCTGTTGCATAGCAGTGTCTCAGAACAGAATATCAAGATATTTGATAATATTATCAGATATTCATAATACTGGTTCACATGCTTTCATTCATGAATGAAACTTCTGTTTTATGTGATTCTTCAATCATTCATTGATATATTAATCTTGATTGATTAGTGAACTGATGATATCTTCATTCACACTCAGTTTCATGAGCACTTCCATTCTTCATGATGAGTAGAGAGTGAGATTGAAAGTATTAAAATATGTGAAAGTATCTAAGTATTCTTTCAGCACTTTTGTATTTAATTCTATAGATGTTGAAATTGTCTGTGCAAGAGTTTCTTATTGAGATAATTATTGAATTTCTTCATATTGATGTTATTAAGTTGCATGCATATCAGCTATTTATTATTATTATAATTTCAACATTGCTTAAAGTCACTGTGATACTGTGTCTATGCTCATGTTTAAGAGTTCTCTCATACTATTATTATACATGATTATATTGATTGTCAGATGTGTGATATCTGTGAAATTATAACTGTATGAATATCTCATACATCTGAGATGTCAGAACTCTCAGGTCTTTCACTGATATTTTCTTATAAGATCTTACTCTCTTTGTAAGATCTTGTTATAAGATCAGAGTGACTGATAAGTAAGCTTCTATCTGAGAACTATCTGAGAACTTGATGTCTGTTTAACTATTTAACTGTTTCTCTATTTCTTACATGTTGTTTACATGTTCAGATATCTCAGTGAAAAATTGTTTCTAATGAGAAGATAATGTGTGAATAATTATTTCTAATAAGAAGATGATGAATGTTTTTCTAGTGTAAGAGGCCTACTTTGAATAGATTGATATAATATTATAGGTCTTATATAACAAAGAGAAAAATGTTAGAGAAGGAAAGAAAGAGAAAGTGTGAGAATTGATAATCAAAGTGAATATTTATATGTGTATGTGATGGCATACACAGTGGAGCTTCGGGGTGGAAGAATATACACGTGTTTGTAGCGGCCGAGGATCAGTGATCGGAACATACACGTTCATAGCAGCCGAGGATCGGCGATCGGGAATGAGGCGGTAGGAATCTATGGAGTGTACGGAATAGTCTATATGATTGATCGGGCGCAGCCTGTCACAAGCAGCTTACAGCTCTTGAATTTCTTACAGATCTTGAGTTTTGAGATTTTCTTTGTTTTTTGATGTTTTTCAGATGACATGATGTTAAAAATAGATTAAATGTGTGATATATGAAAATGAATGAGATATATATAATAATATTTATCTTTTGCAGCTGACTCTTACAGTTGATAATTAATTTATTATCTCTTCTCTTTTCTTACACTTTTTTCTTTGTCTGCGAGTCACTACTCTTACATGATCTCTATATAGTACAGTGTTTAATAACTAGATTCAGCAGCTTTTATCTCTTGTGATTCTGTCTTACATATTATACTGTCTCTCTTTGCTCACTCAGACTACTACAGTGAATAGCTTATTAAAACTAATCTCACTCAATCTCTGAGTGTTCTTAGAAGTTAAGATAACTTGATCTCACATATCTATGAATGTTTCAGATGCTTCATTCTCTGTTGTCTCTGTAATTGAACTGATATAAACAGTTAAATTTAACTCTGAATTTCTTTTTCTTCTGTAATCTGACTCATGTGTAAGTCTGTTACTCTGAGACTGCTCTTTACTGTGTTACATCTACTGTCTGCAGCATATTATTATATGACTGACTACAGTCTCATTACTTATTAAAGTGTGATATTTATCTAATTTCTTCATTTCTTCTCATTCTTTTCTTATAATTGTGAAAAGATCAGAATAAGTAAGATCATCTGATTTATAAGCATCTATAATTTCTCTTACTTTGTAAGACTTTTCAATTATAAGTCTCTTCTTTTTCAACACTGATAATAGTGCTGTGAATAATTATAATTTACTCAGATCTTACATCTTTGCTTCTATAAAATATAAATTATTTATTAAGTTATATAAGATCTGTTCCTCTGATTCTTTCAATGCATATATTCTCAGAGAATGTGATTT
Source organism: Blastomyces gilchristii SLH14081 (assembly GCF_000003855.2). Taxonomy (NCBI): domain Eukaryota; kingdom Fungi; phylum Ascomycota; class Eurotiomycetes; order Onygenales; family Ajellomycetaceae; genus Blastomyces; species Blastomyces gilchristii. The sequence goes on along the minus strand of NW_003101677.1, from coordinate 2,845,250 downwards.
GAGTATTTTATATGACTTCAATCATCTAGATTGAAACTTCTCAGAACTCTCATTGTATATAAGAACTCATATTCTTATCTTGAGACTTGATTTCTTAACTAGTAAGTCTCATATTCTTTTCAATTGAATTACTTGATTCAGAAGTAACTTATTAGCTTTTACATGTATATGACTGATCTCTTTTAATCTTAATTTCATGTTCATAACTGTTGCATTTACAACTGTTATTTCTGCTGTATTTATAACTGCTGTTTTCTCTTTCATCTTTTCTGAAGCATTCTTCAGAATGCACAGATGCAATTCATACAACAGATAGAATGATAAACACTTGAAGACTGTATACTGTTGAATCTGTGTGACTAATAGTGTCTATCTGAGATATTCATCTCATAGTCTCATAGACTTGCTCACTAGATATTTTATCAGCATGTTGCTCAAGATTTTATTCAAGTGTTTCACTTTTCTGTTCATCTGTGAGTGATATGATATTGTTCTATAATATCTTATCTGTAACTGACTCATGAAATGCCTCACTGCTTCTTCTATGAGATTCACATCATTATCAGTTAGAATCTTATGCAGCATTTCATAGTTGACATAGATCTTATTATATAGAAACTTCATCATCATCTTCTCTATTACTTCTGAAACTGCTTTCATAACTGATCAGTTAGTAGTGTAGTCAATAGTAGTGATTATTCAATGATTTTCATTTGATGTTCACAGTAATATGTCTATGAGATCTATCTCTCATTATTTGAATAATTGTATCACACATTTCATCTGATGTTATACTTTCTCATATTCTCATCCTTTCTTAGATTCTTTTGTGACCTGATAATTCAGGCACTTATGAGTATATATCTGAATGTTTTCAGTCATGCTTGATCAGTATACTCTTGATTTAAGTATACTTATGAGTTCAGAGCTTTCTAAGTGACTGAATTTCTTATGTATGTAAGTCATTAAGTTGTGTCTAAATAAATGTTTCAGATAGAGAGTTTTCACATATTCTAGATTACAGTAAAGTATAATATTATTTTTCAATTTTCTCAGCTTGAAGTTCAGAAGCATCTCTTCTATCACTTTCACAAGATACTTATTATCTGATATCTTGCTATTCTTTAAATAAGAGATCATTGTATTCACTTATTCTGATTTCTTACACTCTCTTAGTGCATTTAACATGAACTTTTCTTATATCTGATTCACAGAATTCTCACTTAGGAAATCAGGTCTGTGACTGATTGTATCAGATATCACAGTGTCTGATTTCTTTTCATATTTAATATTAAGATTGTATGCTTAGAACTCTGAGATTCAACATACTAAGTATTTGAAAGGTTTTATCATTGATTGTAGATAAATGAGGCTTTTATAATCTGTGATTACTGTTGTTATATGCCTGTTGTCAATATATCTATTTCATAATACTAGTACATGCTTAATCACTAGCAATTTCTTTTCATACACTGAATAATTGAGCTCAGTGCCTGATAGTTTTCTATCATTGTACATCACTAGATACAGCTTGCTATTCTTACTCATCTGTAGAAGAGTGTCTCTGATAGCTCATTCAGATACATCTATTTCAATGTAGAAAGGTTTATCATGATCTGATTGAATAAGCACTGAGAATATTATTACATATTTTCTCAGTGTGAGAAAGATCTCTTCACATATAATATTTCAGATAATTGACTGAAACTTCTTCTTTCACAGATTAGTATCTGTTTCTCTTAAGAGATCTGAGAGTGATGCAGCTATTTATGTGAAATTCTTGATAAATCTGCAATAGTATGAGATTAACTCAAGGAATTATTATACATAATGTACATTTCTCAGCCACAGTTAATTTGCTATGATATTTAATTTCTTCAGAATAAGATGTATACAGTCATCTCTTATTACATGTCTCATGAACTTCAACTCTTTTATTTCAAACACACACTTGATTAATTTGACATAGAGCTTATACTCTGTCAGAGTTGTAAGCACTTCATTAAGATGCTTCAGATGTTTATTATATAAGTTTGAGAAGACTAGAATATTATTCAGATATATAAGATATAAGATTTTATTCTATTTATGAAGAATTATATTCATCATTATTTAAAAGATGACAGACACATTTATCAGATCAAATAATATTATCAGAAATTCAAACTTCTCTTATTACATATTAAACACAGTTCATGATACTGATAGTTCATCTATACAGATCTGTTAATATTCTGAGAGAAGATTAATCTTTGATAGATATCAGATGTTTCTGACTGTATTCAACTGTTATTGAATCTATGATAATGAGTATTCATTCTTAATTGTAAGCTTGTTGAGTGCTTGATAATTAATACACATTCATCACTTCTCACCCGCCTTTTTCATAAATAGAACTGAGAAGCCTCACATGCTTGATGAGAGTTGTATAAGATCACATTCTAGAAGATCTGTGATCTGACACTTCTGTTCTTTGAGATGCATTTGCAACAGAGAGTACACATTTTGATTGACTGATTTCATGTCTCTCATGTCAATCTCATGTACAAATTCTCATTTCAGCAGCAATTCTGATGAAAGATTTATTCAGAAGATCTTTTCATACTTCTTCAGAAGTTTCTTTATATACTTATTCTTCTGTATATTCTTTATCTTGATTTTCTCTGCTTTCAGATTCTGTATAACATACAGAATACTTTCAGATGAGATCTTGTAAATCATTCTCTTTACTTATTAATATATAAGCAGATTTAACTCTTCTATATCAGAGATATGAAATGTCCTTCTCATATCAGTTGATAGAATTATATGAACTGTTTTCTTCTTATCAGTTTACTGTATATGACATGTACATCATTAAATCTGCAGATTGAATCTTTGAAATCAATTGAGTTCAAGAATAAGATTATATTTCATATTCTGCAGCTCTTACACTCAGATATAGTAAGATTATTCTCTGAAGTATAAGAGAACTCTTACTCTTACAGATGATACTAAATCTCAGTTATCAGATAATCTTATATATTGAGAATTCTTTACTCAGCAGACTTCTTTCAGTCTTCAGATTATATAATTATTAATATATTATATAGAAGCTTCTGTGTCTGCTAACACTTTTATAGTCATCTCTTAATTCTTACTTAAGTGCTCTCTATATATTAACATTTCAGGTCTTAAGACATTGAGATGAGTATTCATTTCTTTATTCTTACTCACATCTCATTCAGAAGCCTGCTTTCTCTTAACATTCATAGAATTAAGAGAGTTATCTAATATGAGCATCTCTTTCACTTTAAAGACTTTTCATAGAATATCAGTGAGTATCTCTGAGCTCACTGATTCTGCTAGTTTTTTAACTCTCTTACTTCTCTTGACTGTGCACACTGTGTGCAATCTTTTACACTATGATTTTAACATTTACAGTTGAAGCAAGCTTGATGCTTATAATATCAAGATTTTCACTTAGAGAATCTCTTTTTCAGAGAATTCAGTGCTTTAGTAATAGCATTCAAAATACGAGCATTTTGACCCCATCGCCGACCGCATACCCCGTGTGGTGGTGGAGTTATCCAGCCAAACGTGAACCAGACGTCGTTCGAAACTCCTGTGTGGGATTATCCCCCATTCTCCCCTACCACACCACAACCCCGGGCCAAATTGCCATACAAATTGTAAGGTGAAGAGACCTAGCCATATGCACCAATCTTCTCGATTTTGGAAGATCCCCGATCTGTAGTTGTGGAGATATCTGAGGAGCGACCACCGCGAAAACCCTGTCCATCTTTGATGTTCCAAAACACCAACGCCAAGTCCCACCCTCGTACCGCCCTTCCTAATCTGGCCCATCCCCGGCAGAAAAATACAAAAAGATACCTCGGCGATAATATCAAGCACATAACCAACGGCCACTTCTGAAGTGCAACCTCCGCGGTCTGTCTTCAGTGTATCTAGACATCAACGCCAAGTCTCACCCTTGTACCACCCCTCTCAATCTGGCCCATCCCCGACAGAAAAGTACAAAAAGATACCTCAGCAACTGTACTCAATACATAATCAGCAGACACAACAACTATAAAATCAGTATACTTCAAGATCTGACTGAGCCTTTGATTCCTGCACAGTGAGATATATTAAATCTAGTTTTAATACCTCAATATTCAATAGATTCTGTAAGAGATTGAGAACAGCAACACTAGATTTCTATTGAATTTGAGAATTAACTCTATATTGATATAATCATTGACAAAGTCTTCTATTTTGAGATATAAATAACCAGTTCCTCTACATCCCGCTGGCAATATTTATATTATTATATAGAAACAGACTTATATTCTCTATAATATCAAGACTCTGAAGAGGGAAAGTCTTGATAGAGAGTATACAGTAGTACATATCTTAGCAGTTTCTATCTTATTTTTCTGCAGCAGTTAATGTAAAAAAAAGATCTTAGAAATAGTTTTTTACTTCTCTTGAAAAAGTAAGATGTTTTTCTCTGGATTTTATACAATATTCTTACAAAGAATAAAAAACAGAGCTATTTTCTGTCATAATTTCATATTCTTTTAAGTAAGAATTACTTTTTCAGTGACTGAAGAGCTTTCATTAATACTTAATTCTTTTTTACACTCTTTATTAACTGATTTGAGTTGCACACTTGTTGTGTGAGAAGAATTGAATGATTTAGAATAAAATTGAATAGTTTTAATCAATTTCTCTGTAAAAAATTGATTTATTTTTTATCAGTTTTTCTCTCAAAAACTGTCATATCATCTGATTCATTATCAATTGATATCATACTCTTTCTCACTGTATCCCAAGAAAGAGATTGTAAAGATTTTATTGATTTATCTCAAAAATCAATTTTAGTTTATTAGATTCTCTTCAAAAATCTAATCTAGTTACTGAACTAGTGTGAAAAAAATCAGGTGTTTTATACACAAAAGTCTTTTATTCTTCTTTTAAAACAGTCTGATCAACTTTTCAATTGAAAACAGACTTAGAAATATCTCAATTGAAACAGTCTGATCAACTTTTCATTGAGTGAGAATAATGAGTTCAAAAATACACTCAGTTGATGTAGAAAAAGATGCTTTCTCAAATGCTATTTCTGAGATTGAAATTCTGAAGAGAAGAAAGAAAGAAGAAATAGAGAAATAACAAGTTCTTGAAATACAGAAACTTGAAAAAGTAAGCAAGATTCTTGAAAAGCAGTGTCTGAGTGAGATGAATGAAGAAGTTCTGTTAATTCTTCATGCTCAGGCTAGACAACTACAGGAGATGATCAAGTTCAAACTTGAAATCTCAAACACAGTTTAAAAAACATTGAAAATTTCTAGTACAATCACTGACTCTTTATCTTGCTCTTCTTTCTTTTTTTCTACTTCTTCTTCTTCTTTGAATCAGAAGAAAACATATGCTCAAGCAGCTGAATCTGCTGTCTCTAAATCTACTATCTCAAAACCTGCTCAAAATCCTGAGAAAACTGAGAAGAATACTGCTCATACCTCTATTCATAGAAAAGTGAAAAAGAAAATGTAAAAAGAGAAAAACTTTCAAATCTTCAGAAATAGAAGACTTATTCTCAAAGTCTTAAATCAGAACATTCTGCAAAGAAACAAGCTAAACTCAAATCTCATTTTCAGAATCAGAAGTGAAATTAATCAGCAGTTCTTTTCTCAGTTAATAACTGATATTGAAGTTCAAAAATCAGTTATAGCTTCAATTGAGTCATCATTCTTTGAAAACTTCATCATTCTGACTACAATGTCTGAATTCAGTGCTGAATTCCTTATTCAGAATAAGAATCTCTGAAAGTCAGCAGTAGAATCTTTGTTAAACACAATAATTCTATCTGAAAGAGATGAAAAGTGAAGCAAATTCATTCTTCATAATATTTCAGTTGAAATTTTTGACTGTGAAGAAGAAATACAACTTCTCAAAAATGAATTAAAAGAATACAACTCTATTCAACTGAGAAAGAAGCCTGTATGACTAAATTCAATTGAGTTCAGATAAAGTAGAAGAAATGCCTCTGTTCTAGTATATATAAAAACACTTGAACAGTCAAAGATCTCTGAAATAAGAGTAGCAGATTTGAAAATGAGAGTTCATGAATACAAAGACTCAAGAATGAATCTCAAAGCTCAAACACAGTGTTCAAACTGTCAAAGATATGAATACTTTGTAATCTCATGTTTTAGAGACTCAAAATATGCATTCTGTGCCAGAGATCATAAAACTAGTGAGTATAAATGTGAAACATGCTCAAAAAGAGATGAAATATGTCAACACACTCTGCTTAAGTGCTCTAATTGCAAAGAAAAACATGCATCTAGCTCAAAAGAATGTATATTTGCTTCTAGAACTCAAAAGAACTGGAGAAAAGATGAAGCTCAAAGTCAATCTAGAACTGAAGAGAAGAGTCAAGCCAGTAGACTTACAACTGCAAGCTTAAAAAGAAGAAACTCTCAACTATCTAAATCTTCAAACTTCAATTCTTCAGCTAAATGTAAACAGAATTTAAATCCTCAAACTTCTGTTAAGATTAGAGAATTGAGAAATAACTCTAGTAATAAACTAGATATAATACAAGCAGTTGAGATCCCTACTTTTCAAAATAGTTATAATCTACTATCTGATAATAGTGACTAGATTCTACTCTATCTCTACTCTCTTTTAGTATGAATATACAACAAAAACAACAAAAAAAGTTTAAAAACTCTTCAAAAATCACATTTATTCAAAATAATGTGAATAGAAACTCAAATTGTATTTATTCTTGTCTTCAAATTACATTTGAATAAAAAGTTGATTTTATACTACTTCAGAAACTGAATTTTGATGCTGAGCAAAATTACATCATTTCTCATTCAAGCTACTACTGCTTTGTATCTCAAAAGTCTGAGATAAAGTCAAGAGTAGTGATCTATGAAAGAAAGAGATCAAGATATTAATTTAATCTAAGATTTGATATCATGTCTGATCCTGATATTCTGGTGAGTGATATTATAGATAAAGAAAATGAGTTTAATACTATACAGCTCATAAATATCTATAATGAAAAGTCATTGAAGAAAAATAACAATATCTGAACAATTGATAGAGAATTTCTGAACAGAACTTCATTAAGAAACTCTATAATTGCAGAAGATTTCAATGCACATCATCTCTAATGAAATTCAGAATGTAAGAGAGCAGTGAGAGCTGATAATCTGATTGAATAAATCTTTGAACATTTAATAGATTTGATTAATAAGTCTGATCAATAAACATTCTTTAGAAAAGGCATGAAACAGAAATCTATTATAGATCTAATCTTCATGTTATAAAATCTAATGAAAAGAAGACATGTAAACTGATTTATTGATTTAAATGAGACATCAGAATCAGATCATGAGATTATTCAATTTAATATTGAACTGAGTGAAAAACAAATGAGTGAAAATCCTCTTCTCTCTAATCAGTTTAACTTTGAAAAAGCTGATTGAAAAGCAGTTGAAGAAAGCATAAAACTGTTAAAATCTGAAAGACAGAATGAGCTATATTGAAATTCTGGTCAAGATATCTCAAATGAAATGCTTGAGAATAGAGTGAAGCTTACTACATCTATTATTCTAACAAGTGTTAGAGATAATATTTCAAAGAGAAAATCTTCTGAGTATTCAAAACCTTGATAAAATGAGAATATCTCATCTAAAAGGAAAGCATTAGCTACTGCTAGAAGAGATTGAAAGAATGATGTAATATCTGATGAAGAGTTCAAAGCTGTCAGAAATGAATATTTTTCAGATATTAAAAGAGCTAAAACAGACTGCTGAAATAAATTTCTTGAAGAAGTATAAGAAAAGAAAGTTTTTAAAGCTTTTAACTATACTAAAACAAGAAGTGTAGTAAAACTTTCAGTCTTAGAATATGAGTTTCAGAATGAATCATATACAGCAAACTCTTTTGAGAAAAAATGTCAAGCTTTCATGAGAATTCTCTTTCAGAACTCACCAGATTCAGATTCAGATTCAGAGGAAGAGAATATATCACTTCTTAACTACATTGATGAAAATGACTGAGAATGGCCTGATCTTACATAAGATGAATTAGAGTCAGCTATCTTCTCAAGTTCTGTTAAAACTGCTGCAGGGCCTGATTCAATTAATCACTTGATTATTCAAAATATATATTCCTACTTAAAGAATGAATATTTTGAGCTCTTTTTCAATCTCTTGAAAAATGAATATCATTCTGAATGCTGAAGAGAAGCCACTGAAGTGATTCTTGTAAAATCTAATAGAAAAACTTCAATTTCTAAGTTATATAGAATAATATCTCTATTAAACTGTTCAGAAAAGATTTTGAAAAAGATAATAGCTACTTAACTATCTTTTATAAGCTCTATTAATAACTCTCTTTTATTCAGTGAATAAATGAGAGATAGAAAACAATGTTCTGCAATTAACACTGTTCTCTCAGTTATTCATGATATTTAAATAGCAAAGCATGAAGATCTGATCTCAACTGCAGTTTTTATTGATATAAAAGAAGCATTTGATTATGTTTCAAAGTCAAAGTTAATTCAGACTTTGAAGCTGTTAAAAATGTCACTTTCTCTAATAAAATGAGTTAACTGTTTTATGTCTAAAAGAATCATACAACTTTTCTTTGAGGAAATGAAATAAGATAAGACTGTGATAAAAATAGAAGTATCA